>NW_022900930.1:20809462-20854477 GCF_012274545.1 Fukomys damarensis
CTCTCTCTCTCTCTCTCTCTCTCTCTCTCTCCCCCTTTGCCTGTAGTTTTAAGTCCCTAGCAAAACCAATATACAAAAAAAGAAGCACATTTGAAGCATTTAAAAATATCTAGGACATGATTTATATTTTTGGATCAACACAATAATCCTCTTCATATAACAAAAGACAAAATATAACAAATGCAAAAGTCAATATTTAAATTAATATAAAATAGTGTTTGATTTAAATTATTGCTCACTCAGGGAATAGAACAAATATTCCCTGGTTAGGGATGCTCACATCAGAAATGGTATCATATCAGAATCTAGTGTATATAAAATTCTGGGGTGCAAATATAATGAAATTTATAATAAACACAGAATGTATTCCTTTGCATGTTAGCCACCATTTAGCTTTACATGATGAAGAATGGAAAAGACATGGTTTAATTACATGTTCAGTAGTGAACAGTGTAGCACATACAAAGCATCCCTGATAGCATCAATTATTGTAAAGTTTTCTATGAAATACTAAGGTATGCTTATAGAATCATTACCACACAAGAGAGAGAAGAGAAACTAAAGCTCCAGGTTTAAACAACAAAAATAATATAAAAGACTACTATATAAAACATTTAGACAGTGCTAAGTAGAACAAATTAAACACTACATTAAGTGTTGTCATTAGTCTTCCTCTTTAAAAATCAGTTCCTGGGCTTTTAGATGTATTTCCTTATAAAAATAATGAACATCTACCCTTTTCTCAGTCACGCATTTGGACTATCTCCACACCACTTGGTAACAGTCCCATCAGACATCAGAGTTCTCCTGAGGCATCTCCAAGGAGCCCTGTCTGCACATTCATGGTGGGGGCCACTGGGTGCTGGGTTTGACCTACATCAGGACAGCCAGCACTACTTTCTTGATGGTAGATGCGGCTCTCTCCAGCTCTTCCTCTGTCTCTCCCACTGTGACCACAACTCTGATGCTCAGAGAGGGGACTGGACGTACTTCTCTTCTTTCTTCAAGTAGTTTGCCTGATTTAATGCAATACTTTTGTTCATGCACTGATTTATGATTTCCTGAAGTAGTTTCACATCTGTCCCTCAAGACCCAGTACTGTCTTTCAGTTGTAGGTGAAATGCTGGAGAAAACGATGCTCCCACCACTTTCAATCCAGAAATGCCCTGTAAAGCTTTATGAATTTGTTGGCACTTTTTCTTCAATACTGCAAAAATATCTGGATTCTCTTCCATGATGTTGAGGGCCTCAATGGCAGCAGCAGCTCACAGGGGCGGTAAAGAAGGTGAAAAGCAGTACCCCTGGCCAGAGAGCCGCTGGTGGCAGCTTATGAAAGACCTGCCACAGCAGAAACCACCAATGGAAGCAAGTGAGTTCTCCATACTGGCACTGATCAGATCAATATCATCAATACTGATACCATAGTGCTCAGTGACTCCTCAGCCCTGCTCCCCAAGAACTCCAAGTGAAGGGCTTTCCTCCAGAAAGACTCTGGCTTTGTACTTGTATTTTAACTTACCCTGCTATAATGAATCTGTAATCTCAAGCCAACCACCATCTCTCTTCCCAGTGTCAGCAGACCTATTCACATGCAGGATGGACACACATTACATGACACACGTGTTCTCAGGGTCTTTTCATGGACATTTTTATTGCCATATTTTTCAGTTTTGTGTCTTTTGCTGGCAGCTGCTACTTAAGATGAACCCAGTGGAAGTGCTGTCTAGGCTTCTCAGTGAAGGAAGGATGAGCCAGGCCTCGTGAGCAAATGTTGAAGAAGCTTCATTTGGGCGGGAGTTTGGTGTGAATGAATCATCAATACACACCAAATAAAATCTCAGCTCTGGAAAAGGACAAATGTGTCTGGTATTCATATACAATCCTACTATGATGAACCACAGAGTCACACGAGCCGTGTGAGGGTTCTTTTGATCTTCAATCTTTTGTTCTTTTAGCAGTTGCTCCAGGTCAGCCACATCATTACAACTAAATAACTTAATGTCACTACCAACATGAGGCCTGTAATTCTTTCTGAATAACGAACAGGCTGGTCTATCTACAAATATGATATCTCCTCTTTTAGAGTAAGCAGGAATTACATTGGCTATGGGGGGAAATCCATATGAGTATATAATGGCTTCTTCAGTTTTCAAAAATGTTGCTAGATGCTCTTCCAAATCCAAATAAACATCAAATGTGCCACAAAAGCCCCTAGGTACACAGCTCCCCATACCATACTTCTTTAGAGATGTTAAAGCTGCTGCCTTAACCCAAGGGTTATCCAGCAATCCAAGAAAATTAAAGCAGGCAAAGTTCATACATTCGTCCCCATTCACCACAACCTGGTGGCTTGGAGGGAGTTTGTGGAGGTGTCAGTCCATGATTGGCTGGCTCTGAGGCTGGGATGGCAAACAGGCCTCACAGAGGAGAAACAATGTGGTGTGTGCATAAGGCAGCAGAGGTGATAAGAGGTATAGCTTGAGCTTTTAAGTGAAGGTCCATGATCTTTTCTAAATTTTGTGTACGGCTTGAAGTAGGAGTCAGGATCAATTTTTTCATGCCTATCTCTAGTTAGTCTACTTTTAAAAAAAACTTTCTCCTAGATTGTTTTTGTACCTTTCTTTGAAAAACTAACAAACATTTAAGTGTGTGTATATTTCTGTACTTTCTTCTACTGAAATATTTGATTGTGATAATGCCACAGTTTTGATGACTGTAGATTTATAGTAAGTCTTTAAGTATAAAATGTTAATCCTTTTGTTTTGTTCATTTATTAGATTGTTTTCCATGCTATGATTGATGAAAATTATGATATTTATTATTTACTTATTAATTATCTCTCTGTACTAGAATATAAATCTAATGTAGTAAAGCTATCAGTTTGTTAAATTCCATACAGTGTGGTCTGTGCCTAGAACAATGCTGGAATATGGTTAAGTGTGAATAAATAAAAATATATTAAATGGAGAGCCTACCATGATCATTTAATCAGCTTAAGACTTACAGCCACACTTTATTTTGATGGGATTTAGACCCTAGATAGTACTCTCTGGTATGATCACAGATCACTACTGTAGTTTCACTTTCAGATATTTTATTCTATTTTTAAGTTTTTATTGTTAGTGGTACAAATTTTATTGTTTGTAGTACTTAATGATTACATTTATTGTGGAAAGTTGGTAAGTGTACATAACACGTCTTAATTCTTTTTAAGTCCTCTTTTCTCTTTTCTCTTCCCCTCTTCTTTCCATCTTTTGAACCTTTCCCATTTGCAAAAGATCTATCTCCCTGTTTCCAATCATCAAACTTTTACTTTGGATTTTTAAAAATATCAAATATATCCTCAACGTGTGAAAGTAAACCAATGTTACTGATACTTAAACTGATGTCCCATAATATCTAAAATTCACGATACAAAAATAATTGCAAATTAATTTTAGAGGATAAAATCATCTTTGATGGTTAACTGCAGAAAAACAGACTAATCTGAGTACTTAAAATTTTACTAACATTCTTTTAAGAAAAATGGTTTGACTAGTATTCTAATCCGGTCCTAAGAAAAAATAAACAGCTTTCACAAAGCAATATTTGTATGACCTTAAAAATACTGAACTAAATATTTTTAAAGCTACACACAATTTTTATGTTCATAGGCTACAGAAACATCATAGCCCGGAGTGGCGAGGATGGACCTTACCAAATTGTTCAGATGCAGCGGGGTGAAATGATATATTTGAAAATCAGGACTAGTGCTGAAGATGAAATGAGAATGAAGAGAAAGTTCTATTGTTCTTCAGATCTAACTGGAACAAAGAAATCAGAAAGAGAAAGGAAAAAGAGAAAAGAAGGAAGAGAGGAACGGAGGGAAGGAGAGAGGACTGCAACTTTGGAAAAAGCTTTGAGGAGATACGGCATTACGTTTCTTTGTCCAGATAAAAGACAGTACTGTATTATTGTTAGGACATGGAATTTGGATCCAGACTATCGAGAGTTAAACACTGTTTCCAGATTGGATTGTAAACTTTGCCCTTTTTTGGTAAGTTAATGAGCAGGTTCCTAGACACAGAAGCATACCAACACATAGTCATACTGCAATATTAGGAGTCAACTTACTAAAACTTTAATACTACTGAAAGCTGACTATTTGTACCTGAGGACCCCAAAACTGCTGATGTTAATTTCTGATCTTCCTACATCTATATGAACATTTCCCCTCCTTTCATCTTCCTCCTGTTTTCTTTATGAAGTGAAAGAAATCCATTTACTTACCTTTAGGAACACCTGAATGGTTTTCTTCTTTGACAGCACATTATCATTAAATGCCAGCTCTGCTCTCCTCTCCAGCCAACAAATCAGAGGAAAGGGGGTAGATTTTTTTTTAACATCTGGGGATTTTTTTAAGGAAAAGATCTAATTTTTAAAAAGCTGTCACAAAATAATTTCCACAGCTTCTCCAGTGTAGATTTTCAGGTACAGAACTCTACAGAGGAAACAGACTAAAATTACCACGTGAATATTGTATCATGTCAGTTGGAGATGGCTGCTGTTACTTGGGCTCTGAGTTAGCACACATTTCTCCCCATACCTGTATCATGTCCCTTTTTATCTGTTTTCCTTGCTGACTGATTCTGACACAATATCAAATACCAAATAAAAGATCCTTGACTGCTAAAGGCAAAGTGCATTCTGACTTCACTTAGCAGGAGAAATCCAGACCCCCATAAAGATTTAAAATATATACCTGTATTTATCCGGATGACTGCTAGCCATTTCTGTTTTTCATTAGTCCAATCCACACATTTACTCGGGGAAGTGCATGTTGCAAGGTTACTGCAATTTCGAAAGTGAAACTAAAGTTAATTTAAAAGAACAGAAGGGCTCTTGTTATTTGTTGTACTCAAATATGGGAAGGGGGATGGGAGATAAGAGAAAACAAAACAAAATGATCCTAGTGAGGTGCTTTAATTGCTTCTTGAAAATGTCTCTTTTAAGGTTGTTTTAGGTACAGTGGCCTGGACTTCATTTAAGTGGTCACAGATTTAAACAGGAAAAGAGTTGAAAGGATAGGAACTTGCTGTTTAGTGTGGGTGAGGCTGACATTCTGGAAGTTAATGAATGCTGTGGTTCTGTGAGAGTAAATTCTGCCTCTGCATACTGCTGCAAAACTGTCAGATTCCAGTAGTATATTGTCAGAGGGACAGAGAAAACTTTGACTCCCTACTTGAAGTTAAAGCAATTTTCCATTGATTATTATGTTTTATCTTCCAAACCATTAAAATATGCAAGGCACAATTTAACCTCTTGATCACAAAAGAAACCAAGCTTCACAACAAAGAGCAGAGAAAGCTGAGCTAGTCCTAACTCCTGCCAGTCCACTCTTCTACCTCAGCACCTGCTAGGGATCTAATAGGTGTACCAGAGAAAGTTCAAGTTAACTATTACCTTCTCAATTAGCTTTAATGGCTTCAATTAGTTAAAGGAACAGGCCTGCAAGAAACTTTCAGTATTTTATTACCGATGTACAGTGATATAAGCAGATCATTACATAGTAAAATAAAAGTTTGAAGGAAGTGTTGAGAGCACCTAACCCAACTTCCCTGTTTTAGAAATGAGAGAAAAGAAACCTAAAGCAGTGCATTATTTGCCTAAGTACATATCAAGTTAACACAGTGATTCTTGGGACAAACAAGCACTAAAACAGCCAGGGAAATATGAAAACTTGTCACTAGTTTGAATTAATTGCAGAATAGACAGCAAGAAGTAAATTTATTTCACGATATAAATTGCTCTCTACTGGCCCCATTCTTAGTAAACCACCCTGTGGTTATTACGCTTATGGTTATATTTTTTTAAAAAAAGGAATTGGAGTTGTAATATAGTACAATAATACTGTAGGATATAGTACTGTACTATAGTATAATATGCAGCCATCCTGAGTAAACAATTATTCACCCACTGGGGTGTGCAAGAAAACAAGTAATGCTTACTACAATTCAGAAAATTTTAACTCTGTGAACTCTTTGAAGGTAGCACAAAGTATGTTCGTTTTATTGTAACTCCAATAACCTTCCTATAGTAGACTGTTGCCATGTAGCTTTTCAATATTCAACCATTATGTGGTCTTCTACACTAGCTCTGGGCCTGGCCATGTAGCCAACCTTGCCCATTGAGATAGCAGAAAGCATGACCAAAGCTTGATTACCAACAGTGATCACCAAGGCCTGATTAAGTACTTGCACACTGGGACTTATTTCCTTAGACACCGCAGCCCAGCTCCCAGCATTCTTTCTGTGACCCCTGACTACGTACTGAGAAGCCCAGCTTAGCTGTACAGAGGATACATAGAAGAACCTGAGACTCTAGCTAACAGGCCTAACTATATACCCAGAAGACAGTCAGAATCAACTTGCTTGACATCTGAGTAAGCCACTTGGAACATATCTCCCACTCGCAGCTGAATTACTACAGCTAAGGTCACAAAAAACAGGAGTAAACTGACCTCAACAATCTTGTAGATTCCAGAATAGTCAATAAATAAGTGTTGCTGTCTTAAATAAAAAATTGGAGCGGTGTATTATGCCTCATTAGACAATGAAACACATTTCCTTAATAATGTTAGGTATCTATCTCTTATGCCTTATGATTTCTTATACCGCATATTAATTTTTACATAAAATTGATTAAGGAATGGATTTCAATAAATAAGTTTTACTGATGGTCTCTTAATGCAATAATTGTTATAAACTTAACACCAGTTCACACTCAGATGTGACAAGTTCTCTACTCCTGCTCTCTTTTTTTTTTTTTTCCTTTTTATTGAGTTTATTGGTACAATCTAGGTATACAAATAGAGTTACATTCATCATTGGGATTCTGTACCTTTACATAATAGGTCTTGATTCTCATTTTTCCCCTTGTCCCTGCCCTCCCTTCACCCCCTCCTCCCCTCCCCATTTACAAACACTTTATTTCCATTTTTTCAGTTTCTCATATTTTTTTCCTCTCCCAAAGGTCCTGCTCTCTTTTAAATACACTATAGATTATTTTCTCTCCACTGAACATTTCTTAGTTATGTACTAAGTTATGTAGACATTAAGGTGATGAGTGCTACAGGGGAAATGCTTATTTTTCCCTTTTTTTAAGACAAGCAAATCTGTGAAATATGCTCAAAAGTTCAAAATAACAAATACAGGGTTGACGCATATAAATATAGCATTATATAGAGCAGCCAATCTCAAAGTAAATGTGAAGCTTATTATTCCCAACATACCTCAGAATTCCTAACAGAATTATAGAAGCCACATTTTCTTAAATTTATTAAATCTATTCTAAATAACTCTAGCAAGTTTTCTCCTTCAACCTAAGAAAGTTCACTTTTATGAGAACTTAGTAAGATAATAAATACAAAAATCTGGGAAAATGAATAGAGAAAATAGAAAATTACAGAGCCTACAAGTGATTAAGCAAATAAGAATTCCTCATTTACTTTTTATTTATTTATTAAACTACAGATGCAGTACGCTTCTCTGCTTCCTCCTAATAATTATTATTTAAAAACTAGTTATTGCATTTAAATGATATTTATAATCATTTTAATTATAGGCAAATAAGTTTTTATAATCAAGTATAATGTATAGCTGGTAGGAGGTCTGGTTGCTTCATATAAGATTCATAAGGGCAAATTTGACTATCATTTTTATTATTGTCAGTATCAGCATCTAAGGCTAGACTATTAGTATTAGCATCAGTCTAATACTCAAATACTGAAAGCTTTCTTTTTGTTTATTTGGTTTTGTTTTTTTGTGGTTTTTGTTTTTGTTTTTTGAGACAGAGTTTTGTTTTGTAGTGCAGGCTGACCTCAGACTCACTATATAGCCAAGGCCAGCCTCGAACTCCTGGCAATCTGCCTGCCTTAGCCTTCGGAGTGCTGAGATTACAGGTGTGAACCACCACATCACACTTCTACTGAAAGTTTTGTGGAGCTATCCTTATAATCTTCCATAAAGATTATATTAGGAATGAAGGTTGCATAACTGCAACTTTTGACCACTGTTGAAATGATGGGACAAACAGTAACAATACATCTATGCGAAAAGTGAGGTTAATATTGAACAGTAATTACACATTGATTACACATTGCCCAACTTGGTGAGGACAGAGTGAAAACAGAACTGATTTCTGAGAAAAAGCCAAACTTATGCCAGCAGTGAGCATGCAATTCAGTGGCCATTGAGCTATTTATTGTTTCATAGTCAATATCATGCATAGGTGTAATTTAAATGGGTCCTAAAGAATCTCAGAAGTAAACCTCTATTAATGAAAATAAAAACTGGACTAGCCTTCTCTATGTTAGCAGAAAGCCATACCGTTTCATCATTAACACTTCTCATGGGCATTTGATGTGACATATTATTAATTGAAGTAATAAATTTCTCTCTGAGCATTAGACAGTCCTGTGAACTGTGCTCGCTGCTCTCCCTTCGCAGTCAACATTCAGAAAGACCATTGTCCCGTTCTGTATCATATGAAGTTCTAGGAGGTAATTCTCTTCTATTTGAACACTTTCTCTAAAGGAAAAATACAGTTCCTCTTGCCATTGTCATACATAGAACCCAGCAAAAATTTCAACAAGGGAGAAAATACACTGTTCCCTTTCCATACTTTCACTCATGCCTACTGAGCAGAATTCAACTTGTACTTCCTCTTGAAAAATAAACCACAATAGCTTGTGGTTTAACCTAAATTTTAATTTATTTATTTCTTCGTAATTTTACATAGTAGTTGAAAAGTAGTGACATCTTTTTAATGAGACGTGCACAGCTTCATTTCTTTCTTGTTTTACAAAAACACGTGGTTGAGGTATAATTGAAATATAAAATCTGTACATATTCAGTGCGTGCACGGTTAAAAGTTTGGAAACAAGTATATGCCTGTGAAATTATCACCATAATTTCTTATGACTTCTACAATTCTCTACTTTTGATTATTTACTTTCAGTTATACCCTCTTAGCAAATTTTAAAGTTCAATACAGTATTGGTAACTATAGGCAGCTATTGGTTAAGATTGTCATTCTGGTGGCTTGGTATCTTCCTAGGGGATTAGTAAAGCACACTTCTATGTATGTCCAGGTATGCTATGGCGGTATGCTCTGGGTGCTATATAGAGCACCTGGCCCCTTTCTCTCAGCCACTGTACTGCTGCTTTGCTTCCTGGCTACCATGAAATAGACAATTTATTGTGCCCTATCTTTGTGCCCTGATATTCTGCCTTGGCCAGCAGACCACAGAGTCAACTTTTGAAACCATGAGTCAAAGAAACCTCTCCTCTTTAAGTTGTGGGTGTTGAATACTCTGACTCAATAGTAAGAAAGGTAATTAATACATAAAATTGGTACCAGAGAACAGGATAGTAGCTGTGGCTATACCTGACTATGTGGTTCACATGTCTTTGGAATTGGTTTGTGGGAAGAGTTAAATTTTGGAGATGTGCTTTAGAGAGGGCCTACAATGCTAAAAGCAGAGCTGGGTGGGAAATTCTGGTTAGAGCTCAGAAGACCAAAATGCTGACAGAAATTCAAATAATAAAGGGCAGGCATGTGAGATATCAGATGGGGAGTCTTTTAGAAAATAAATGAGAGACCATGCATGTTAGATTCCAGCAAAGAACTTGTCTATATTTTGCTCACATCCTCAGTCCTCACAAAAGCTAAATGTAGGAATGGTGACTAATTGACCTGGTGGAAGAAACACCAGGGCAGCCCAATATTCAGGCTGTGGCATTGATATTACTGGCTTTTAACCAGATTTATAGTGAGAATCAGAATCAAAAAGCATAGCAGAACAATTTGAAAAATTTCAATTGTGATTTGAAGAAGCCACATGTGAAGTTGGAGCCAAAGGAAGTGTGGTTGCTCTTTAGCATTATGAAATAATACAAATTGGGTCCCTGGGATTTGTCTTTTCATGCTCAGGCATCCAAACACTCAAAGGCACTACTGCTATCACTATCTAAGCGGGTATGGCTTCTCTTCCAGCTAACGGCCGACCTGGTTGTTCAGGCATTCAGAATATAGGAGCTGTGTGGTCATGGAGGCTTCTACCCAGGTCTGGGAGGCCAGGAGAGGAGCTCCTCACAGAGTGGTGCATAAAGCTGTGGAAACAAGATTAAGGTGAAGTGGAGACTCCAAGAAGTCAAACATTCCAGGAATATGGATCATTTGCTGAGAAAATCCATAGGCAACAAGTAGAGCCAGCCCAAGAGACAGGCTGGTGGGATGCAGCAAGCAAAACCAACCAATCCCTCAGGAACAAATAATTTACCATACTGAGCCATGGATGCTGAGCATGGAGCTACAGGACTCCATGCTTGCTTTGCTCATTTTTGGTCTTCCGTTGTACATTTCCTTTCTATCCCTGATCCCTCCCTTTTGGACGGGAATGTTTACCCAAAATCATTGTATCAGGGGATTAAGTGACTTGCTTTATATATTTTACAAGAATTTATAGCTAAGACTTTACCTTGAGTGTTAGAGACTTTGAATCAGACTTTGGAGCAATGCTGGAACAGTTAAAACTTTGGAAAAGGGATTAGTGCATTTTTGGTTATATGCAGGATAATTATATAACACTAGGTGGAATTATGAACTTGTTGTTGTCTTTATTTGGTGATTAAGCATGGTTTAAGGAAATGTCAAGTTTTGGGTATCAAGTTTTCAAAGGGCAGAATGTGAAAATGAAGTTTAATTATCAACCTGACTGGCTTGAGAGCTGCCTAAGAGATTAGCACAGCACATTTCTGATGTGTCTGGGTGGCGTGGGGAGGCATGACTTTGAGGTCTATATATTTTTCCTTCCTCTCTCACACTGTTCCTCTGCTCTATTCCCTAGAAGCCATGAAATAAGCAACCTTTTCCACCATTTCCTTCTACCATGACGTTCTGCTTTGGAGCCAGAGACCATGGACTAAGCCTCTAAATGTTAAGCCCAATAAACCTTTTCTCTTTTAAATTGTGGATGTCCAGCACTTTGTCAAATGCAGGCATTATTCTATAGTAGTAGTTTTTTAAATTTTGAAAATTCTGAAATTTTAAACTTTTGAGTAATATTTACCCCTCCTCTCAGTTTCTATCAACCACCTTCTATTCTCTGATTCCATGAGATTGACTGCTCTAGATTAATAATATAAAAGATATCACATAGAGTCATTCACTCTGTATCTGACATTTCACTCAGTGGAATGTCCTTTATATTGCTGTAAATGGCAGAATGTCCTTCTTTCATAAGACTGAATAATATTCCATTATATGTATATATTTTCTTTATCCATTCATTCATTCACTGATTAACATTTATGTTACTTCCACGTTTTGCCTATTATGAAGATAACAGTATTATTAAAAAATAAAACATTTAAAAATAATTTTATTTTTAACTCTTAATTTTTTATTAATATATGTTTGCCATACAGAATGATTACATTCATCATAGGGGGTTGGTACATGTTCATAACACATCTCAATTCTTTTTTTCCCTTCCTTCTACCCACTTTTATTTTGCCATCTCAGATTCTTTTATTTAAAAGCCAATATAACGTTAATTATCATAAAGACAGCTTAACAACGAGACTAATAGGACAAAAGGCACATAAAACACTTAAGACACATATTCTAAATCAAGGTAGTGAAAGACTTGCCCTGAAAACTTTAAAACACAGATAATGTAAATTAAAACAGACATAACTAAATGGAAATATATCCTATTTTCATGGATTACAAAGATTATTATTAAAATGTTCATATTACTCAAGGTAATCTACATATTCAAGGCAATCTTTATCAAACTCCCAGGTGCTTTAAAAAAAACAGAAATAGGAAATACTATGGAATACACAAAAAACTCTAAGAGACACCAAATAGCCAAAGGAACTTTGAGCAAGATGAACAAACCTGATGGCATCACACTTCATGATTTAAAGACTTATTAAAAAGCTACAGTCCCTGAGACAGGATGGTCTTGGCATAAAAATGGACTAAAGGAACAAAATGGAAAGTTGACAGATAAACCCACAGATATATGATCAACTGTTCTTGGCAAAGGTACTGAGAACACACAACTAGGGACAGGGCAGTCTTTACAAAATAGTCTTTGGAAAACTGAATATCCAAATGCAAGGGAAGAAATTGGAGTCGTGACTTACACATAAAATTAACTTTAAACAGATTAAATACTTAATTATAGAACCAAAAAATGAGTTTTTTAATAAGAAAATAGGAAAAACGTTTCTTAACATTGAAATCAGCAATATATTCTTGGACATGACACCAAAATTCTGGAAAGCATAAGAAAAAACTGAAAAGTTGGTTATATTTTGATGTCTCTTATAAGTTGTTGAACTGAGTTAGTATAAACAGGATCTCGTTCTCAATTGTTGACAGTTACATGTTACAGCTTTGGGATTTTCAGGTTCTGCGCCCTGAATTTGATATTAATTTATTAAATTTACTAAAATCTTAGCCACAATTTTTCTGTCATCCATTTTAAGCATTCTAATTAAATTGGAATAAACTGATGTTCACTAGGCATCTAATGAATGAAAGCATAAATGTCTGACAAAGCCATTACAAAAGCATATTTAATGGAAAGAAATCCAAAGTATTAGAAGCAACTTATAATTTATTATCAGATTGAATTATCATTGGTAAGAGTTAATGATTATGCAAACTGATCTCAGTTTTATAATGGAAATATTCAATCATCAGGGAAATGAAAAGAAAGTTTAGTTGGAAAGGGCACACAGTTGCTTTTGAGCATACTTCTTGCTTTTCAACTAAGAGGAACTGTTATCTCTACCAAAATATGGCTTATAGTGAGAATATGAGAGCTGCTCTTTAAAAATGAGAAGCAAAAGTACAGACAATGGGAAAGAGGAGTGCCTGGCTATCATTAAGAACCAGAGCTAAAATATGTAAAGGCAACAAAATTTACAAAACTCTAATACAGAGTTTATAGCATGTCCACAGTGCTAGGCTTATTCTTTGCTTTATTCAGAGATAAGTCTAAATAAGAATTGGGTAGAATTTAACATTATAGAAATGGTGACATTTATTTTTCTTGAAATTACCTACTTATACTATTTTTCCAATTTTCTACTTGGTTTTCATATTTTTTTTAGATTTCAGGAGCTTCTTGGGCTAGCTCAGAAATTAATTTTTTTATCTAAGTGTTTTGCCAATTTGGCTTGATATGTTTTTGCTTTTGATTTTTTTAAAAACAATTGTCTCAACTGTACAAAAAATTCTCAAAGGCTTGACATCAGTGAAGTGAGCAGGAAGCTTAATCACTCTTCTCCCATTAAGCCATCAAAGAATAACCAGAAATTAGCTGAACTGATCTTATTGGATTTTGGAAAACAGCCAAATGAAGAGTTAATAAAGAACAAAAATCACCTGAATTACATAGCATTTTCATTCACCCTAGCTTTGTACATTGGTCCAGCATGATCTTGGTCTAGAAGAAATAGTAGCCTAATTCTTAGTTTTGTCCTGTTCTGGAGGTTATGGTACAGAAGGGGCTGCTTCCAGACTCAGTAAGTAAAGCTGGATACAGAGGATCATAAACTCAGGGTTTGTTCTGGGGTTATAGATTCAGAATCTGTTCTGGCCTTTTTCTGGGGTGGGAGGCAGGATACAAGGAGAGGCCCCATTTTGCGTTAATCATAAGGCTATTGATCTCCAAGCACACAACCCACAGTGGTCTGAGAGCACAGGGAGGACGAGGTTTGCTGGCAAGAACAGCGAAGTATGCACGAGCAGTGAAGAGGTGGGATCAACACTGCACCTGAGCAACAGGAACAGCAGCATCATTTTCCTCTTGTGGGAGAGCTCAACCAACAGTTCTTCTACAATGATTATGTGAAAAATACAAACAAGGGCTCTGCCCCAAATAACAAATACTAAATGACAAAAAAGTGACAGGCCCTTAGAATAGGCTTCTAACAAACACAGGCTGTGACCGGAGTCACAGCAGAATACCCAGTCCTGGAAAGTGTGACTCAAATGACCTATCATTTCCTAGTGTACTCAGGTGACCCCACCCCCACCCCGAACAAGTTTCTGTAAATTTAAGCAAGGAGAGGAATGGCAACTGTTTGGGAACACAGAAGCAAGCAGCCTGACTAAAGCCCATGTTTTCCAGTGATCTGTGGTTCTGATTTAAATTGCTATCACAACGGTTAAAACCATAGTAAGATAAACCTGGTTGAAGCTGCTACTTTGTTCAGACTAGAAATTGACTAATTTTAATGACTTCACTGGGGCATAGCAGGTTCCCCTACTTGTGTGAAAACTGGCTGTGAATTAGGCAGACGTATAATGGCTTATAGTGTGAAAACTCAAAAAGGGAAGTGATTGGAGAGTGGATGAAATTAGCTGCTTAAGAAGGGGAAATGACTGAACTCTAGTCAGGGCTTAGATCTGCTGAGAACAAGACCACTTAAACTACTAAAACATAATCATATTACATTAATAAACCAGGAATCATAGACACTTCCTCAGCATAATGAAGATCACTATGTGAAACATACAACTAACATCATACTGAATGGTGAAAGACTGAAAATTTCTTCTAAAATCGGGAATAGGAAAGACTGAAAATTTCTTCTAAAATCGGGAATAGGACAAACATCCCTACTCTGGCTACTTCTATTCAATATAGCATTGGAATTTCTAGCTTGCATTTTTCAGCAGGAAAAGGAAATTAAAAACTCAGAAACTGTGAAGAAAGAACCAAAATAGTTTCTGCTTCCATTTGACAAGAATTTATATGTAGAAAACATCAAGATGTCTTCCCCCCCCTCCCCACACACACATTTGTGCTGATTAATCTTAGATTGTCACCTTGGCTGGATTAAGACACTACTGGAGAAGTGATGGAACTGTGAGGGCCTTAAAGTCAACAATAAATCTAACCATTAATGTATTGATGAGTTCATAGCTGAAGAGGCTGTCAGGAGGTAGGGCTGAGGTGGGAGAACTGGATCACAGAGGGGCAGGACCTTGTGAATTGTACTTGGCCCCTTGGACCTTCCTTTTTGATGAATTCCCTGCTTTCTGAAAAGTTGCCATCAGTTGAGCATCTTTCCTCTGCGAAATCTTCTGTCACGCTGAATGGTGTCAGCACCCACTGAAACCATGAGCCAAAAATAAACCATTTCCTCCTGTAAGGTGGATATGTCAGGCATTTTGTCCCAGCAACTGGAAGGCTAACTGTTTGACTGATAAAGAAAGAACTCAGCAAAATTACAAGATCTAAAGACTGCACATTAAAAATCACTTGTGTTTTATATACTAATAATTACAGAAAAATCAAAATTAAGCAAATAATTATATTTATAATAAAAAAGGATAAATTACTTGGTGATAAACTTAACATAAGACATGAAAGCCTTATATACCAAAAACTAAGGGCCAGGAATTTAGTCTAGTGGTGCCTCCACCTGCCTAACAATTGAAAGGACCTGAGTTCAATCCCCCGTACAAAAAAAAAAAAAAAAAGTGAAACCAAAAACTAAAAAATTGCTTATAGGAATTAAAGAAAACATAACTAAATGGAAAGATACCCTGTTTTCAGATATCAGAAGACTTATGTCAATGTGACAACACTACTCAAACTGGTTTACAGATTCAATGCAAATTTTATCAAAATCTAATTTACATTTTGGAAACATCAAATGAAAATAGAAAAACTCATCCCAAAATTCACATGGAATTTCAAGATTCCCAAAAGCCAAATCAATTTTTCAAAAGCTCAAAGTTGGTGGACTCACATTTCATGATTTCAAAACTTACTATAAAACAATAGTAATAAAAGTAGTTTTACTGTCATAAAGACAGAAATGGAGATTCATGATTATTTCTAGAAAGTCTAGAAATAAACACTACCATACATATTTAGATGACTGTTGACAAAAATGCCAAAAACATCAAGTGGAAGGACAGTTTTTCTGTCAGTGGTGTTGAAAAAGTAGTGTACCCACGTGCAAAGAGAAAAGTTGCATACCAACCTTAGGTTATGAAAAACATAACTCAAAATAACTCTATCCCCAAACATGAGAGGTAAAACTATACAACTCTTCAAAGAGGAAATCTTCATGACATTTAACTTGCCAATTATTTCTTGGATGTGATAGGAAAAGCACAAGGTAGAAAAGAAAAAAAAACAAAAGAAAAAGTATATTTGTATATGTTGACTTTCACTAATATTAAAGCTTTTGTGCATCAAAAGACATTATATCAAAAGAATCAAAAGGCAACCCAAAGAATGGGAAAAAATAATTGCAAAATATCTGATAAGATAATAAAATATCTGATAAAAGAATAATATCTAGATGAACATGGCTGAATAGAGGAGGAGCTATGTTGGAGCTACTCAAACAAAATCAGCACAAACACAGCTCAAACAGCATTGGACCATGGTGGCATGACAAGGATGGGGAGTCAGCACCCTGACAGCAGTGCATGAGAGGGTCCAGCAGTGTGTATGGATACAAGAGGCTGTGAGAGGTCCGAGAGGGGCCAACTGTACAAGGGACTGGAAGGAGCCTCAGGCTGTCTCTGTCTGAGGGCACCACAGCAACTGGGAGAGTAATGCAGTGACAAACAGAGTAAGGAGAGACAGGTGGGCCATCCAGAAATCTACTGGCTAAAGACTGGATTCAGCACCCATATCCACAGGCCAAGATCAGCCCCATACTTAATACTAATCCTATTGCAAACTTGGCAGGGCTACCCAGCAGATTTGGGCTCTGACTTGAACATTGCCACAAAACTGTGGGCATCAGAGAAATTTTTTTCTTCTTTCTCTCTTTGTTTATTAGTTTGTTTCATTTTACTTTCTCTGTCAGCTTTTTGGGGGAGGCTGTTTAGGTTTTGAATTTTATTGTTTGTATTGTTTTGCTTGACCTGTTTCTGTCCTCAACTCTTTTTTTTTTTTAGTATTTTCATGTGAATAAACGTTGTCACCAGTCTTTCTTGTTTGCTATGGTATTCTTTTGCTTTCTCTATTCTTTCTCTCTTGTCCTATTCTCCAGTCTCCCAAAGCTTGACTGATCATTTTTTGCCTTTCAGCTTTGCTTCTACTATATTTCTCTTAGGTTATCACTCTGTTTTTTTCCCCTATCCCATTTAAATTTCCAGCTCACAGGGTAAAATCACTGTACCAAGGGGAAATTCACTGCATATGCATTCTTGGTTTATATTGGATTATTATATAACCATAGATCTTGTTCCTATGGTTAATAGCATCAAAGTAGCAGTTACCTCAGTTTGTCAGTATCTAAGCTGTGCTTGATGATATTGTTATTGCTAAATATATTACATTAGCCAGGATGTCATACCTGTTGTAATCAGTTGTTCACCCTTGTATGGCAAGACCATGATTATCTAGGGTCATAATTTTCACCAAAGTCCAGCACCAAAGAATGGGCTGTTGAACCAAATAGATAGCGACCAAATAGATATGACTTTCTCATAAATTGGGAAAATAGGATCTTGGGATAGGCACAAAGACCAAGAATCAGCTATACCTAGAGAACCCCTCTGAGGAAAACACATTGCCTAGAGAACAATCAATACTAGTGATAAAGCTAATATTTTTTAAAAAATACAAGTAGAGTGAAGTGCACTCAGATCCCAGCAAGAACCCTGCGTGGATCAAAGTGGTACAGCTGTAGGCAGGTCCAGCCAGGGTCCCACCTGATCCCAGCCCACAGGCCCCAGCCAAAGACCTGCCTGGAAAAAATCTGTGTAGGCACATAAGCAACAGCCAGAGGCCCACACTGATACCATTGGTAAATGTTTGCAGACCACAGACAGAAGCCTGACTGGACACCAGCAATGGGGATGAACAGCCCCCAGCCAAAGGCCCTCACAGACAACAGCTATGTAGGAGGGCAGACCCTAGCCAGAGGTCATTTAGATACCATCTAGGTATCTTTGGGCACAGGTCCCAGCCAGAAGCCTGTGCAGACAAAAGGACAGCACAAGGATCCAGAAGGCAGCCTCTCTGAACCCAGCAATTGGTACAGTGGTGAGCAGCAGAGAAAAGGCTGCTCAGTGTCTTGCTGAGAATTGAAGATCACTGGGTGAGCAAAACGTTTCCTCAACAAAGGTGCAGCAGGCTGCATCTGTTGAAATGAGAAGACACATAAAGTCTCAAAATCAGACTTCCAGATCACCTAAGGTGCCAAAAGAGTAACAAGATGGAACAATCTCAGGCTCAATCACTGGGACTCCCCTAACTGGGAACAAAAGAGGATCTAGAAAAAATGAAATCAGAAATAATCTTTCAGATAACAGAGACTGTGTCCATAGTGCAAACACGATTAATACCTCCAGAGCAAATACAGATAAAAAATAGAGGAGGTGAGGAACATGATGGAATCCCAAAATGTGAAGCAAATGGAATCCATAAAACAGTTGCAGATTTCCAGGAGATTAAAAACTCCATTGAAATTGTATGCAGCAGAATGAGCCAATGTGATGACAGAATTTTAGATACAGAAGATAGGATTGCAATTAGTGACCAGGAAAAGAAAAATGTCTTAAAAATAGTAAGGGACCATGAGAAATCAAACCAGCAGCTGCTAGATGATGCAAAGAAGAATAACATAAGGCTGATCAGAGTCAATGAAGAATCGGGAGAGAGTGCAGATGACATAAAAAATGTGTTCACAGAAGTAATGGCAAAATACTTCCCAAGTAGGGGCAAAGAAATTGACATACAGATAAATGAGGCATATAGGACTCCAACTAGCTGTGATTGAAAAAAATCTACACATAGGCATGTAATAGTTAAGATTCCAGAAATCTAACAGAAGAACAAAATTCTACAGTTAGAAAAAAGAAAAAAATCACATACAAAGGAAAGCCCATCAGAATCACAGGAGACTTCTCAATACAAACCCTCAAGGCAAGAAGATCTTGAAGTGTTGTATTTTAAGCCCTAAAGGAAAACAGCCTCCAACTCACACTGATGTCCCCTCAAAACCATCTTTCAAAATTTATGGAGAAATAAGATACTTTTGTGACAAAGAGCACCTGATGAAATTCATGAAAACCAAACCACCACTCCAAAAAATTTTAAACAGTGTCCCAGGAAAAGAGAAGGAGGATCACAACCCAGGAAGTCCAGCAGAACAATAAATTAAAGGCAAAGGGGGAGAATCAAACAAAAAGAAAAAGTCATGATAAGGATAAGTCAAGGGCCGGGGATTTAGCTCAGCGGTTTGGTGGCCTGCCTTACAAGCGCAAGGACCTGAGTTCAATCCCTGGTACCAAAAAAAAAAAAAAAAAAAAAAAAAAGGATAAGTCAATATGTAATATGTATCATTTATAACCATCTATGTTAATGGTTTCAATTCACCAATCAAAAGAAATAGACTGGCAGATGGATCGAGAGGCAAGATTCAATAATATTCTGCATGCAAGAAACACAATTAAAAACAAAACTCATAGACTGAAAGTTAAAGGGTTAAAAAAAAATACTTCATGCAACAGGAACCTGAAAAAAGGCAGGAGTAGCTACCCTATTTGCAGATCGAGTGGGTTTTAAACCAACACCGATTAAAACAAAGAAGGTAGCTACATCCTTGTAAAGGGAACAATCCAAGAGGAAGAGATGACAATCATAAACATATATGCACCAAACACTAGTGTGCCAATTATATAAAACAAATACTAATGGACATGGAAAATCAAATAAGCACTAATACAATAGTAGTGGTTAAACCTCAATACCCCACTGTCACAAATAGATAGATCAACTAGATAGAACATAAACAATGAAATATTAGAGCTCAAACTCTTGAACAAATGAACTTAACAGATGTTTACAGAGTGTCCCACCCTACAAAATCCGAATATACATTCTTTTCAGCTGCACACAGGTCATTCTCCAAAATAGACCACATAATCTCTTATATAACAGGTTTATATAAGTGCAAAGAATGGAAGTTGCCACCTGTATATTATCAGACCATAGTGCAATGAAATTGGAGATCAATAGCAAAAGAAACATTAAGAATTTCATAAACAAATGATAATTGAGCAATGCACTTCTGAATAACCAATGGGTCACAAAGGAAATTAAAGAAATCAGATAGTTCCTACAATTAAATGACAATGTCAATACAGCATATCAAAATCTATAGGACACAGTGAAAGCTGTCTTATGAGGGAAATTCATAGCACTGAAAGAGGAACTGGAGAAACACCATCCTTCACAATAGCATCCAAAATATTGAAGTTCCTAGGAATCAACCTAAAGAAAGAAATCAAAGACCTCTGCTCTAAAAACTATAGCACTATGAAAAAAATAAATCAAACAGGATATCAGAAAATGGAAAGATATCCCTTACTCATGGGTAGGAAGAAACAATATAGTGAAAATGGCCATATTTCCAAAACTGCTATATAGATTCAATGCCATCCCAAAGAAATTTCAGCAGCATACTTCACAAACCTTGAGAAAACAATAAAAAAATTTAGTTGGAAGAAGGAGAAACCTAGAATAGTAAAAGCAATTCTAGGCAATAAAGAGAAGGTAGGGGGAATAACAATTCCCAACTTGAACCCACACTACAAAGCTTCTATGATTAAAAAAAAAAAAAAGCATGGTACTGGCAAAGAAACAGACCTAAGGATCAATTGAACAGACTAGAAGATACAGAAACAATTCCAGACAGACTAAGCTGCTTCATCTTCAACAAAGGAGCCAAACATCCTCACTGGAGGAAAGATAGCTTATTTAATAAATGGTGCTGGAAAAACTGGGTTTCAATTTGCTTAAGATTAAAACTAGACCTATACTTCTCACCATGCACTAAACTAAAATCAAAATGAATCAAAGAGCTAAATATTAAAGCAGAAACAGTAAACCAGCTGGAAGTAGAATTGTTGAATACTTTGGTGTAGGGAAAAATTTCATGAACAAAACCTCAGTTGCACATGATCTAACACAAAAAGTCAACAAGTAGGATGTCTTCTTATTAAAAAGCCTCTACATTGCAAGAGAAACAACCAACAGTGTGAAGAGACAACTCATACTGCGGGAAAAAAATTTACCAGCTGTTCCTCAGACAAAGGTCTATTATCTAGAATTTATAAAGAACTTTAAAAAAAATCAGACCTCCCAAAATTAAAGATCCAAACCAAAAATGGGCATCTAAAATGAACAGATATTTCTCAAAGAAGCAGAAATAGCAAATAAACATACAAAAAATGTTCAACATCACTAGTCATATGAGAGATGAGGATGAAACAAGTCTGAGATTCCACCTCACCTCAGAAAGAATGGAAGCATCCAACAACAAATGGAGGATGCTGAGAGAAAAGGAACCCTCCTCCACTGTTGGTGGGAGGGTAGACTCATGCAGGCACTGTAGAAATATGTATGGAGATACCTCAAAAAACTAGGATTGGAGGTACCATTTGACTCAAATGTTCCCCTCTGGGTATCTTCCCCAAAGAATTAAAAGAACCATACCACAGAGATATATGTTCACAGTTTGTAATGACTAAAACTTGGAAATAGCTCAATTGCCCATCAGCTAGAGACTGGATAAAGAAAATGTGATTTTTTTCTTTTTTTATGAAATAGAGTACTACTCAGCCATAAAGAATAAGAAATTAGAGACATGTATAGCTAAATGGATGCACATTGTGGTGATACTCTTAAATGAAGTAAATAGGACACACATTTGTAAGTAATGAATAGTTTCTTTGGGGTGAGAAACTGAAAGTGTAAATAAGGATCATAATGTACAATAGATAAGGTGAAATAGGAAGAAATGGGCAAAGGGGAAGTGGGAGGGGTAGGGGAAAGGAAAGAAGGGAATGGAATGAATATGAGAAAATGAAAAAATGGAAACAAAGTCTTTACGAATGGGGGTTGAAAGGAGGGCAGAAAATTAAGAAATAAATAAGATTTCATCTTACTAAAGAGCTTTTGCCCAGAAAAAAAAAATACCAAGAATAAAAAGACAACCAACAGACTAGGAAAAAACAATTCTGCCATCTGTTCCTCAGACAAAAGACTGATATCTAGAATATATAAAGAACTGAAAAAAATAAAACCCCCTAAATTTAAAGACCTGATCCAAAATGAGCATCTGAGATGAATACACATTTCTCAGATGAAGAAATAGAAACAGCAAATAAATATATGAAAGAATGTTCAACATCACTAGTCATTCATGAAATGCAAATTAAAACAACTCTGAAATTCCATTTCACTCCAGAAAAAAAGTATGGCTACTATCAAGAAATCAACCAATAACAAATGCTGGTGTGCTTGTGGGGAAAAAGGAAGCCTTCTCCACTCTTTCTAGGAATGTAGACCAGCGCAACTACTGTGGAAGTCAGTATGGAGATATCTCAAAAAACTAGGATTAGAGGCCCCATTTGACCCTGCTACCCACCTTCTTGGTATTTTCCTGAAAGAATTATTAGCATCATACCACAGTGATATATGCAAACCCATGTTCATAGCAGCAGTTTGTAATAGATAAATCTCGGAAATAGCAGAATTGCTCATCAGCTGATGAATGGATAAACAAGATATGGTGTTTTTATACCATGGCATGCTACTCGGCCACCAGAAGGATAAACTAGAGATATTTATGGCTAAATGGATGCACCTAGAGACCATACTCCCAAGTGAAGTGAATTGGACACATATGTGTAAATATCATATTGTTTCTCTGGTGTGAAAAACTGAAAGTGTAAATAAGAACCAAAATGTATAATAGATATTGTGCATGGCAGAAAATGACTGTAATCTCAGCTACTTAGAGGGATGAGCAGAAAGATTACAAATGTGAGACCAGACTGGGAAACTTAGTGAGATTCTGTCTGAAAACAAAATAATAAAAGATTCTGGGAATATAGCTCAGTTATAGACTATACAGCTAGCATGCATGAACCCCTAGGATCAATCCCTAGCACCCCTCTGCTCCCACCAAAAGAAACAAGAAAAGAAAGAAAAATTTTAAAATAAATGTAACTAGAGAGTTTTGGTTTATGTTTTGGAAGTTTTTTGGCATGGGTTAATGGGAAACACAGATTACAGCATTAATTCCAAGGAATTATATTATTAGCTAAGGAAGAACAAACTCTATAATTCTTTTTGTGTTGAGGATGTGACTCTGATGCTTCTTAATTAGGACAGTGAGTTAAGTTTTCCTCAGAAAAGACTCACTTTGCGGTATCTCATGTGATTGATGTGCTGGTAATGTTTGGTCCTGGTATGAAAAGCTGTATCAATACATGAGACCTGCATCCTTGGATTTGAAAATGCTACTTGAAGCTAGGTTTCTCTTTTTTTGCCTTACAACTTCTGTGTGTTTCAAGTTTAAAAGGATGATTTCAAACTATAATAGTACACAAGATCCTAATGGGATAATTAAGAGTGTGAAATAGGAAGAAAAGGGCTAAAGGTGTAGGGAAAGTGGGAAGAGTAGGGGAAAGGGAATAAGGGAAAAGAAAAAATATGAGAAAATGAAAAAAATAGAAATAAAGTGTTTGTAAATGGGGAGGGGAAGAGGGGGTGAAGGGAGGGCAGGGACAAGGGGAAAAATGAGAACAAGACCTGTCATATGAAGGTATAGGATCCCAGTAATGAATGTAACTGTATTGTAGACCTAGACTGTACCAATAGACTCAATAAAAAGGAAAAAAAATAAAAAAGGATTATTTCAGCCACGCTGTACATTTTGAAACACTGAATGATTACCTTCTGATGTAGTAAAATATTACTCTACTATAAAAGATAGGAAACAGATTAAGGGTCATAGATTTAAAGAGGGGGTTCCAGGTTTGTGAGGTCATGAATTGAAAGCGTTTCTGATAGAAAATGCAACAACAGCACAGCAAGAAAATGTAGTTTTAGAATCAGAAACTTGTCTGATTGTAGAAGAGTCTCACAGTTCAATCATTTAATTACTATGTGTGACCCTGTCAGGTCACAAAGCTCTCCATATACAAACAATAGATTTTTTTACAGGTGGTACTGGGGATCAAACTTGGGACCTTGCACTTGCAAGGCAGGTGGCAGAACCACTGAGCTAAATCCCCAGCACTACATATGAACAATAGACTTAGTGATCTACCTAAAAGAATTATTGAAAATGGAAACAAAGTGTTTGTAAATGGGGATGGGAAGAGGGAGTGAAGGGAGGGCAGGGACAAGGGGAAAAAATGAGAACCAAGACCTGTCATGTGAAGGTACAAGATCCCAGTAATGAATGTAACTGTATTGTATACATAGAATGTACCAACAAACTCAGCAAAAAGGAAAAAAAGAATTATTGATCATGAGGATTAAATGAAATCATGTTATTATGCATCTGACATACAGGAAATAATAATCACATTATTGACTTCAGTGATAATTTTACTTTATTTAATGAAGTCATCAATATACTTATTTTAATAAAATAAATGTATGGCAACATATTTTATTTAACTTATTCCCTCATTTTCACCAGATATGATAAAATGTGTTATACTCTTCCTAGCTTCTTTGCTTTCTTCTTTTCCTTTCTTTCTTTCCCCCTTTTCTCCAGAAACATCTATAGTCTGCATATTATCGTCAAATGAGCCAATGCTGAAGTTAACGCATCAAGGTCACATTCCAAGCTGTTCATTTTCATTGTTCTGGAAACTGAAAGTATGACCTACTCACGAACTTTCATGCCACAATTGGATATAATTGCTGCCTTGCCCTAGATTGAAGGGCTTCCTCACTGGTCATGCAGAAGACACCATGCATAAACTTTTGCTTTGGAACAATTTGTCACAGTTATGCAACCATAGAGATTGGCTTTTGCCATATTTTTTATTCAATTTCTGCTTATGTAGTGCTGCAGATTTTTCGGGTTTTGCGCCAAAAAGTAGTGTGTCATTTCCAGATGCAACACTAGATGGAGCAGAGATCTGTGTTATTTCAATATACAACACTAGATGGCGCAAAGTGATCTTTCTCTTGGATTTCAGTCCCCAAATTTCAGATACTGTAGCAACAAAATAAAAATGTCATTTTTAGATGACCTAATAAGCCAACCAGCCAATCTTAACAAGTCAAAATCAAAATATTTAGACACTTGACTTTTCTCTTCATCCACCTCACTCCTTCCACCTCAATATCCCCCACCACCACCACGATCGTTTTCCTTGTTTCATCCTACACCATGCCTTAAGATTTGGGCTCGCTCTCCTGAACGGATAGAAAAGGCGGAGGTTTTCCCGGCTGGTTAAACAGGCATAGCTAAAGGATTCACAGGGCCTGTTTTCCTTTGTGGACACACTTGAATAACATCAGTGTTTATGAGTTATATATTAGTCAGCTCTCCAGTTGCTGGAACAAAATATCTAACATCAGCAACTTAAGGGAAAGGTTTACTTTGACTCACAGTTTCAGGGGTTCAGTCCATGGTCAGTTGGCTCCAAAGCAGAAATGACATGGAGGAAGTGCCTGGAGGAGGAAAGTGGCTCCACCCACGGCAGCCAGACAGCAGAGAGATAAAGGGAGGAGCCCGAGCCGGAGATAAGCCCTCCAGTGACACCCTCAGTGGTGTACCTCCCTCACTTGGGCTGCATTTAAACATCCAGCTATGAATTTAGCATCGGTTAATCACTGAAGAGTATAGCACTCCCATGACATAAGTACTTTCCAAAAGCCCGCCTCTGGATATATGAGATATTTGTAAGACATTCTACATAAAAACCATGACATCTTAAATCTGGTTGGTCTTCTTGTCTTCTAGGTTCTTAAAAGCTAACATGCTGCGCTGTGGACAATCTGACAGCAGGGTCCTTTACAATCCCTCATTTCACCAAGCTCAGGCGTGGGCCCGTAGTACGTGCCGGACCTTACTTCTACCCGTTATCTTCCCAGGGGAGCCGTAATACCTCTCCCTTTTCCTAGAAGAGCACATCTTTTAATTATGTTCATAATTATGGGCAATAAATGAATTGAACCAGATTATCTCTTGAGGCACTTTCCCAGTTTAAGTATTTATATTTCTTGGCCGGAACTGCTATACCTGTGTTCTCTTTCCTTTTGCTCCCTGTATTTCATGTCCTATATAACATTCCACCATGTCTATGACAAATAAACACTATTTACTCAATGAATGGATAAGCGTATGAACGGCGGGCTTCCTAATCTCATCCACCTACCTTTAGTATTTTCTTTCCTATTCTCTCCCCCACTCCTACCTCATCCTGTTTTCTTGTCTTCATTAATAGTTTTTTGCCAATAACTGAATTCAGGGCCCTTGGTCAAATCCTTCCCTTACAAGTTAATTCAGTCATATAATCTTTTCCGTTCCTCTCCAAAGCTTCCTGCTGTGTCATTTAAATGGCCAGTGTTTTGTATTTTGTTTTCCACATTTATCTTTGGGCTTGTGTGCATTATATCTGGGCTCATTAAAATGAATTGACTGAGATATTTATTGAAGTGACAAATTTGGATTCACTCAGCTCTCAAATTAAATTTGAATCTGAGTAGCAAGGTTACAAAAATAAAACTGAATTGGTGACATGAATAGTTAGGGAGTTTGAATCAAACATGAGAAACAAATGAGCTTTTATTCTTTGAGGATGATCCCTACTTCAATGGTCTTTGATACATATAAAAATACAGCCTTGAGACTACTGCTCTGTTCTACCTCATAAACTCTCAGCCTTTACATTCAATAACTGATTATCTTCAAAGCCACATTTGTTTCCCATGATTTATATTAACTATCTGTAACAAAATTCTCCCAACTTGTACCAGACCCACTAAAACAGATATTGAATATGTTCAAAAGCAGGGGATCTATATTTGGAAGCAATAATGACCTGAAATATTTCCCCCATTAAGTTTATTGGTACATTTAAAGCATTGGGGTCTTGCACCTTTACACGACAGACCTTGGTTCTTATTTTTTCCCATCCCCCTGTCCTCCCTTCACCCCTTCGCCTTCCCCATTTACAAAGGCTTTGTTTCCATTTTTTCCTTTTTTCACATTTTTTCTTCTCCCTTATTTCCTTTCCCCTCCTTCCCACTTCTCCCTTCGCCTTCCCCATTTACAAAGGCTTTGTTTCCATTTTTTCCTTTTTTCACATTTTTTCTTCTCCCTTATTTCCTTTCCCCTCCCCTTCCCACTTCCCCTTTAGCCATTTTCTTCCTATTTCACACTCTCATTTATACTATTTGAACCTTTATTTACACTTTTAGTTTTTGTTGCAGAGAAACTATTCGGTATTTACTCAAGTATATGACTTGAAATCTTGAAACATAATTGTATACATATAAATTATTCATCGAAAGGCTGCTATAAATAAAAGTAATTTTAACCCAATAAAGTGTTTCATAATGATGTAATTTTACTAGTGTGTATGGATAGCTGTTTAAATGCTGATTAGGAAAAATACCTAGAAACATTTTTACCAAAATCATCATGTGTAGTTAGAAGTATCTTTCTATCTCCAGGAATAGGGATGAGGGGGTTGTACCACAAAGATATTGATAACAAAAAGACTGATAATCCATATGTGCATCAAGAATTTTATCTGTATGCTCAGGAAAATAACTCTTGTACATACATACATAGCCATCTTTATACGCAGATAAAGTTTTGGTTAATAAAATAAACTTTGTTTAAAAGAAATGATAGATGCTCTCATTCTCTTTGCCTATTCGAGAAAAATAATTTCCTCTGCTTTTTTTCAACATGTATTCTTTAGAGAGTACAAGAGCCTTTGTTTAAGACAGCTGGCTCAGTTTTCAGTACGGTGTGTTAATTGTTTGAACTTTTTGTTCTTGGTTTATTAAATAACTTCTAGACTTTATATTATTCTGTAAGTCACAGCAAATAAGTCAGATCAGATATGAATTGAATGCTGACTTTTCTGTTGATTAATATAAGCCTTGGGTTTCTTAAATAGGAAAAGCTACAAGTTGGCTTGTTCTCCAAAGCAGTGTTATTTCAGATCATGTATAAAAATAACTCAAGACTCTGAATTGAGACTGTACTTGATTTGGAGTCAGGATTGAGACAAATCTCTGCCTTTCTGAAGGGAATGATAGATTGGTAAGGAAGACATTGATGCACTGACTGACTTACTTTAGAGAATAAGTTTTCTTACTCATTTTCTAGGATGGAGCAATAGCAAGAACAACAAAACGTTCTTCCTCCCTCCCCCTTCCTTCCTTCCTTCCTTCCTTCCTTCCTTCCTTCCTTCCTTCCTCTCATCCATTTTGTCATGCTTTCTTTCTTTTTCCCTTTCTTTCTTTCTCATTTTGAATGCACTAGGTAGCCCAGGCTGGCTTCAGACTCCTGGTGATCTTATTCCCTCAGCAATCTGAGTGCTGGGATTACAGGTATGGGCCACCACACCCTGCTAGAAAGAACCCTGTTGAGAAAAGACTTGGTTATTAATTTGTTCTCGCATGTAATTTCACAGTCTCCTTTTGCCTCGCACTGTAAAACCTCATTAAAAAATCAAACACATAATTAATGGCTATATTTAATTATGTGAATGGGTAGAAAAATCACTCACACTGCAGTTTGATGTGTAAAGAAAGCATAGCTCCTCATTTTCTCTGAAACTGGCAAGTGTCATCCTGTGGGAGTTGGAGACAGGGTGAGGTAAGAAACCAAGATTTAGTTCAATTTGACTTAAAATCTTCCCCTTCAGTAAATGCTCAATATTTGAGATGTTTGGTGATATGGTTTGAATATGTCTCCCGAAGTTCTTATGTTAGAAACAATCCTCAGTGCAGTGTCTTGGAGAGGCAGGAAACCTAAAAGGCCCCTGAGCATGGATTAATGCCGCAGTCACAGGGCGGGTTAGCCACCCAGGATTGGAGTCCTGATGAAAGCATGAAGTTGTCCCTCTCTCTAACTCTCTCAGCTCCTCTGCCTTATTCTCTCTCTTCCTATTTTACTTACTCTTTCTCTCTCGCTCTGCCTTTCTCCAAAGCCCTGCCTTTGTTCTTATTGTCTTGATGTAGACAGCCACAAACATCAATCCAAATTTCACAGCATATAATGCCAAGCAAGAAACCATTTTATCCTTGCAAGGGACAGAAGACTTTCCCCTCCATTCTGAGGGTTCGATAATTTAGTGGATGAAATACACCGACAGAAGAAAGACTGGCAGGAGACAGAAATGCAAGTTTGTGACATGCCCAGGAACATCGCTGGGAAGAAGTAGTTCTCTAAATCCCACATAGAAGCTGCTAAGGCCTTTTCACAGAGGGAGAGGAGGCGGGGTGGGCAACCAGGAGGAGAGCAGATGACTTTGAGCAGTGATGCATGGGTCCTCAGGAGAATAGATGGTAGTTCATGACAGTCACCACCAGCATCCTCTTGAATGATGTGAGTTGATCCTCTCTGGCCAATAAGAGTCCTAGAGAGCAGATCCACACAATGGAGTTGCTTTTGGAGGATACATCTTTAGGCAGATAGGGGAATTTAGACACGGACAGTTTTTAGACCCATGTCTAAAAAGTAATGTGTCCAAAAATATATTTTTTAAAGATTGTGCTTATTATGAATCATCTCCAATATAAAGGTGGATGGATGTAAGGACCTTTTCATTATCCTTCCCCGTCCCCATTAATATCTTCATGCTTTATATTTGGAAAAAGACCAGTCTAAAGGTTATTAGCTTAGTCAATTTATACCATATGAAAGCAGGTCATAAAGAGGATTCTCACTGATAAAAAAGAAAACAAAAAGCTGATTGGTACCGGGAGATTAAGAATAATTTTATGAGTATGGGGTCCATTCGTTCATTTCTGGCCTGCCTTTGAAATATGGAAATCTGATAAATTAATCTCTTCAAAGGAGCTTAACTACCTGCCAACTTCAAGTTTTTTCTGGGCATCAGAATTACAGTTCTCACAGGCCAGGAGGAGGAGAGCAAAGCAAACTTCTTCTTTTCTCCTCAGTAGCAGCCTGAAATGAGGCCACCTCGTCTGCCCCAGGTGAATCTGCGAGTCTGAGCCTTCATGAGGAATCCCATTTCAACCCTTCCTGGTGCAGGGAAAGGGAAGACACGGGGTCCCTGTGCTGCGTGGTGAGTGAATCCACCAGAACTAGCAAGCTGAGCACAGAAGAAGCACTGAATTCCTCTTCAACGAGGGAGATTCCCCCAGCTCATGGAATGTTTCTTGCTAATCTCCCTTCCTGGCCATGATTCAACTATTGTGAATCCCTTTTTAAACTTCTAGCCTCCTTTTAGATTTAAAAAGAAACTGAAAAAAAAAATGCACCCTAAGACCTTGGCTTATTTTCTTCCTTTTCTGTTGCCCGCGATTCAGTTTGCAAGGCAAGCTGGCACAGGTTCCAGGAATTTGTGTAAATGCCTGCTGGAGATACACTGAGTGGTTGCTGCCGGACACTTCCAAATATGGTGCTCCCTGATGGCTTGCTCTTTTAGGGTAGTAACCTGCCAGTGACATGTTTCAAACCTGCAGAGAAACTTTGAACATTTAAAGTATTTTATTACCCCCTCCCACTCTCCTCCAATTCCTCCTTTTGTCCTTTTCAAGATAGGTGAGGATAGTCACATAAATCTTTTTAATTTTTTTTTTTTTGTAACAGGCATCGAACTCAGGAACTTGTATGTATAAGGCAGGCGGCAGAACCACTGAGCTAAATCCCGGCCCAGGTCACATACATGCATCCTGATAGCACCGTGATCAAAATTGCTGCTTTTTAAGTAAGTTAATTGGAACACACACCATCTCCATCTCTTTCTTGTGCTTTCCTCCTACGAATCTCTGAAAGTTAAATGCAAATGTGGCTCTACTTTTCCATGGAAAGGGCAATTTTGGTTTTGTTCTCATCCAGTTTCCAGAGACTGCTTGTTTTTTAATAGTATTTACCAAACGCCATCTGTAAGATACATACCGGTTTATAACAAGAACACCCCAAAGAACAAGATGAACAAAGAACAAGCTATGGGTGGAACATATAAATGAATGAGGTGGAGAGAGACATTGAACAAAAAAGAATAAACCATCAGAATATTTAATTCTGTTAAAGGCTTCTGGACCCCTACAGGAAATAAAGAGGTGTCTGATGTAATGGTGTCTAGTTGGGTCATAGGTAGTGTAGGCGATACGGACTGGCTTTTCTTTTTTTTTTTTCTTTTTTGGTACCAGGGATTGAACTCGGGTCCTTGCGCTTGGCACTGAGCTAAATCCCCGGGCCCAAGGACTGGCTTTTCAACTTGTATTCCAATCAACTGATAGAATCATATTCTGTACTGTGTATAAGCAGACATTTAAATAGACTGCCTGCTTGCACTCCACAAACAGAAAAGGCAAGATGATGATGATGATGATGGTGGGGGTGATGGTGATGATGGTGATGATGATGATGATGGTGATGGTGATGATGACGATGGTGATGATGATGATGATGATGATGGTGATGATGGTGACAGTGATGATGATGATGATGGTGGTGATGATGATGATGGTGATGATGGTGATGATGATGATGATGATGATGATGGTGGTGGTGGTGGTGATGACATGGTGATGACGATGGTGGTGATGATGACGATGGTGATGACGATGGTGGTGATGATGATGTCATCGTCATCCTCGTCGTCGTCATCATCATCATCATCATCTAGACTTCCCAGACTCCCTCCTGCCTATGCTCTGCCAGGGCCTCTCCATTGAGACCTAGATGGAGTAGCAGCAGGCAATGAGGAGTGGAGCTGTTTCGGCAAGGCTGGTGATAGAGACACTGGATTCAGCCAGACAGTCTTCACTTTCTCCTGTGCTTGGGTTCGCAGAAGATGAGGCGGCAGCAAGGTTTCCACAAAGGCACACCTGTTGTGTGTCATTTCCCTCGGCTGCTGCTGTTGCTGCCTGAATAGCTTCCCAGAGCCTTTCCCCAACAATACCAGACCTGTGTTTAGTATCCGGTATGGATCCTGTGTAGTGCTTTCTAGCCCCTCCTCCCAGAGAAAACATCTTCTCCTTCTCCTCCTGACAGAAGCGACGCACCCGTGTCAGAGGGTGCTGGCTGGAGGGTTTCCTGCTGTGCCTCAATTCTTGTTTACAAGCATGCAGTGGGAATAGAAAGCTGTTGAGAGTGCAAATTCTCCTTGGTTTTGAGGTGCCTCACTGCTGTAACCAGTCCAATGTACTTACTTGCTCTTGGACTTAAAGAGTTCATTGAACGTTTGGCCGTTTTCTTTCAGTCAAAGGCGAAGCCGTCTGTGTTGCCTGTTTCTCCTCAGGGCTTGCCAACCTTCGGAGATGGGACCACCCGTTGGCCTCACAACCTCAGCTTTGAGATGTGTGCAAGAAAAGAAAGTTTTGTAGATCACCTGGCTTTTCTCATTCCTAAGGTGGGAGTGACATTTCTTGAAGCTGTCTTTATCCTAGGCAGAAGCTGAACTCTGTTTCTCCTTAGTAATTCAGTTGGTCTAGGAGTGAGTTCACTCCCTGGCAATGTGGTATCTAAGCTTCCATGCCAGTAACAGTTTCAGAAGTGAAATGCTTGTTAATTCACCGAGCATTCATTAGATGTCTGCTACAGGTTGATTATCCCTCATCTGAAATGGTTGTATTTTTTCCAGAATATTTGCACATACATAATGATAAATAATGATATCTCTTGGGGATGGGATCCAGATCTCAATATGAAATTTATTTACATTTCAGTTACATCTTATACCCATACACTGATGGTAATTTTATGCAGTATTTTCGTTGTATCTAAATTTTCATTGTCATTTGAAGTCAAATGTGGAATTATTCACTGGGGAGTCAGGTAAAGCATTCTTTTGGATTTTGAAGTAATTTAAACTTTGGGTGTTCAGATTAGGGATGTTTAGCCTATATTTGTACATCACTATCCAAAAAGCCAGCTGAGGGGACCAAGATCATTGAGGCACAGTGTTCTAACAATCTCGAAGCAGTAAATGTACATAAACAAATATTATAAAGCTGTGTGATGAATGCCATAATTGGAATGGAAAAAATAACAGTATGGGAGCATAGATTTGAATAAGTAGGACACAGAGACATTAAATAGGTATAATAATTTTAGATATTTCGGGCATTTGGGCTAAGACTTTCTGGAGTGAAAATGTGAGTTGTCCTCAGAAAAGTATGTCTTCTATTCCTATTCCTTATTTATAAATAAGAATCTCATTTTTTCAGAAAGTTTGCCTGGCAAAGTTTGCTCTTGCTAGGTCTAAAAAATTAAACTGCTAGTAGCCAGAGTCCTCTCTGTGCCAAGAGTCCTCCAAGTGACCTCTGCATGTCCACAAGGTCAGAAGCTTCTTTCTAACATTATCAACAACAGGGACTCTGATGTATCCTATTTGACTAAAATCCAATTTTTTCGTAAGAAATTTGATAACAATATCTAACATGCTGTATTTCACATTTGTCCTCTTTATATTTGTCTAAGATTTGTTGTTCTGTTCCCTGCTGAGTAAGTATCGAGCTATGTTTATTTTAACCACTGTCAGAAACAGTCTGAAAAGAATGAGGATGTTATCAGCTGCCAAGCCTCTCTTATTTTGGCCCCTTGGCTTAGCCCAGACAGCACAACATATCAGAGCTGAGACAGGAATAGCCCTACCCAAACAGGGGCTTGCTGGAGTCAGAGCCCAAAGGAGCATAGGACTTAGGCCAAAAGTCCTTGGTATGCAAGTTGAGTCTGCAGCAGGCTGAGTTAGGCAGAATGTGAGTAGAAGATGCCCACTCCCAGGACGTGAGTAAATTAATTGGTCTGTCGATGAATCCATCCTCAGAAGCTGGAGAAGTTCACAAGAACAGGAATCAGAACCAGGACATGAAGTTGCATTGCGTGGGTATCTCATGATGTGGCAAAGTCGAAGTCCCATCATTCCAACTGCACTGACCTAGGACTAGCCTTTCTGAATGATGTGCATACCATACCTATAAAAACAGAAATCAAAACTTTAAAAGCAAAATATTGAGCCAGAAAAATACAAATACAGATATAAACCCATATGCCTGATGATATAGGATTTACTTTAAGATGTTCAATTAAGCACAATAAGGAACACTCTGAATGGTAACTTTTGAAATTTACAAAGCCCACCAAAAAATGTATACACTTTTCAGGAAAAGGCAAACTTGTATAAATATTTTTATACAAACAGACACTGACTCCCAGTAATTTGACTGCTTTGCCCACAGGTACATTAGAATTTTCACGAAGTCTTAATAAATGTAGTATTAAAATATTTATACAAAGTTTTCTTTATTCTGAAATGGATATAGTATTTTTGGCAGACTCTGGTATAAAACGTGTATAAAGGAGGTACAAACGTCATGATTTTAAGAATAGAGAAAATGGCTGAAGAGTTGAAAATTTCTCATTCCTTTAATTACTGACTAGTGAAATAAGTTGATGAACAGAGAAAAAAAATCAGAGTAGAGCAGAGGAAGAAAACTTGGTGTAAAATTTCCACAGGTTAGCACTGTTTGTGCCAATCTGCCCACATCCTAATATCTCTATATTTAAGGCCCTCCTGGGCAGGGGTGGCTGTGCTACATCCTGCACTTTGTAAGTTAATTCCACACAAATTTGGGCCTATTTTGGAATGTCTCAGCATCTCTTCTACTTCTGCTTCTGTTATTTCACATCGTTATGAAATTAAAATAATTGGCAGCATTTTCCAGATGAGATATTAAATACCTTGAGGGTCATTATAAAAAACAAAAATTTAAAACCTGCTTTAAGTAAACATTTCCTGTATTGGAAATGTTCCTTCATATCCCATCTTCCCAGCCCAGTATACAAAAATGTATTTGTTTTTTATTTGTTTCTGAATATGTTATTTTACTGAGACTATTTTTTTTCTGGCGATGGTGGTGGAAAAAGAGACACCACCAAATCATGTTACATAACTGGAAGCCAAGTATCACCACCTAAATTTTATCCTAATGTGGTGAAAAATGTGACAGTCTACTTAGTTACATACGATCATCTCTTCCTGGAGGATTTAATGCCTTGAAAGTGGCTTAAAGCAAAAGGATGATGGCATCTAATGGGAAATTTCACCTTCACTGACTTAGGTGTAACATTCTCTGCTGTCTATTTCTGGCTATCTCAAGCACACGCATGCTTATGATCGTGATTGTACAGAGGCGGCTGTGTGGGTGTTGTGGAAATTCGGTTATACCATTGAAGCACTTGTGGGTGAATCATGAGAGTAGAGGTGTACATTTTCATAGTTTAAAGTCATCAATAAGGCATATTCTTCATGATGAGGCTTGTATTAGTGGATTTAGAAGAGAGATAATTGCATAGAAAGTAAATTGCTTTTATTATATATAATGTATATGTATATGTAATCATTGAATGAGTAAAACCTTTCAACCCAGAATTGAATTAAAGAAGCATTTTGATGATGACAGATAAATATTTCATTTTCCTCTATATTAACACATTTGATCAAAATTTTTTGTTTTTAAATTGTTTTCACGCACTTATACTTGATCTCCATTCACATAACTATGTGACACAGACAAGGAGACTCTGTTCACTCACTTAACTGAACAATGATGTACATATTTAGTAGAGATGAAACACTGAATTTACCACTAAAGAAACTGAATTATGAACTGAATAAATGTGTGATTCACTGTCCCAAAGGCTAGATCAGACCCAGACCATGCAGCTGTCATTATACAGGCAAGTCAGACAGAAACAGGATTATTTGGGCCTGGATTTTATCCAGTGAATTCTTTCCATTGTGTTCCTCACTTTGGTAAGCAGCAGATTGTTCAGGGAATCGTGGACCTTACTATTGGGAAGAAACAGTAAAATAAAATTTCAGTTCTCAACTCTTACCACTAGGAGGCAGTGTTGTACTCTTCATGTCTTGCCCATAGTCCGTTCAAAGCGATTGCAACCCCCGCAATGAATAAAGCATGCCACACCGCCACTGGGTCATCTGAACTGCAACTACGGAGGGTACTTTGCTTGTCTGATTCTAAATGGTGCCTCGCTTCCCAGCCTTGTACACAAACAGAGCATCGGCCTCTATAATAGGAATAGGGGGATGTGTGCAGGGAGGAGGCAGTCTCTCTTTCCTTAACCACTCTCTCCATTGGAGTCCATGACTCCTGTCTTTTGAAGCCTTGCAGCATTTCTCTATGTGTTATGCTATCAATTGAGCAATTGTTATCATAAGTGTTTTAAGCCTAAGTACTCTAAATGTTAAGCTACCAGGTAGTAATGGTTATAGTAGCCTGATGTATTTAAACTTTAGAGAAAGAAAAACAAAAGATGTTTTGCTATGATCAGATTATTAGGTATTAAAAAGTGTAAACAGAAAAATTTCTACTCCTTGATGGACTGCTACATAAAAAGATACATCCCATAACTCTAAGTATAATGTACTTTTACTGATATTCAAAGATGTTTCCACAAGTGTGTAGGTGTAACGATGTTTCTGACAATGGTATGACATTCCAGTGTTTCTATAAAAGTATAAAAATAGCCTATAAATTTTTCTACAGTGGAAAAGGGTAAGTCTTAACTCTGGCTTCCGGGCCTTTAGGACTTGTGCTCATTATGATGCTGCTCAAAGTTCATAACTGCTTATCTACAGAACTTCTGCGGTTGAGATGGAGTTGCCTTGTAGTGGATACAAGCCTACCTCACAGGTGAAGTCTTTATTCATAGTCTTGATTCAATGCTTTCCCTTCCTCTGAACTGAATTTATGTATCTCTTTGACCACTTGCTTCTGCTACCTAATGTTTTCAATGACTTGTTAGAGAGACTCAAAAGACAATTTCACTTCCGTAAAAAGTGACTGCATAATCCTTAGGCAGAGCTGGACTGAGCTAATACATACTCACCCCTGATCCTGGTTTCCCCAGAGATAACTAGCCTGTGAGTATCTCCCGCAGCTCATTCATAAGGCTAATCTGTTCTGCTGATCGTCCTTGGTTTTTGCTTGTGCCTATAAACACATGCTGTCTCCTGGCAGCTTCTCCCTGTGATGCCAGTGTTCTGCTCAGGAATATTTAGGGTGCCTCACCAATCCCCTCCCATGATTTGCCTTCCATGACAACCTTCTTGTTTATTTGTTTTCTTCAAAGCCCAATAAGGGAAATCCACTTGCATGATCGCTGTCCACATTACAGAAGAGGACAATGTCAAAATGAGGTGTGTCCTATGACCCCAAATTACTGGCCTCTCCCTGGGTCATCAGTAAGCCAGGGTTGCCCTTTCTGACCACCTGTGCTGCATACAGATTTAAAAACATACTGCTATTATTGGTCATTTTATATAAATACATATATATATGTATATATATATACATATATACATATATATAATTTGAATTACTGGAAACTTTAACTGTGCTGTCAACTTTGGGAAAAGTTATCCCAATTTACTGTGTTGAGTTGGCATTGTACAGAAATTTACAGCCATATTGGTCTAGAAATGTTAACTTTTTTTTCCATTTGTACAGGGGTAACGCACTGTATTAAATATGTAAGGTCATATCTATGTGGGTTTGATTACAGAAACTAATAAAGTATTCTCTAAATAATGAAAAAAAAGAATAAGATAAGACTACAAGAGCAAGAAGCAATTTAAATATGTTCAGGGACCATTTTCATCTTCAGAATTAAGGATTATTTTAATCTTACATCATTGCCTTTTCTCTTTTACTTTCCTTTTTAGTTTTATGTTAGGATTCCCTATTTTTAATGTTCATACCGAGATTTCTTAACTGAAATACCAAATAGTTTTTCTGGTGTGAAAAACTATAATAGTACACAAGATCCTAATGAGATAATTAATAATGTGATATAGGAAGTAAAGGGCTAAAGGTGTAGGGCAAGTGGGAAGGGTGGGGGAAAGGTAATAAGGGAGAGGAAAAAAATATGAGAAACTTAAAAAATGGAAATAAAGTGTTTGTAAATGGGGAGGGGAGGAGGGGGTGAAGGGAGGGCAGGGACAAGGGGAGAAAATGAGAATCAAGACCTATTATGTAAAGGTACAGAATCCCAATGATGAATGTAACTGTATTGTCTACCTAGATTGTACCAATAAACTCAATAAAAAGAATTTTTAAAAAAGATTTAAGTGGAGTACTGACACATCAAAACCAAACACTTCTCATTTTTCTTTGCCCACGTATCTGTGAAAATCCACTTGCTCATTCTCCTTTGGCCCCAGACCTTGTGCAAGTCAACTCCAGTCAGCTTCCTCATTAGCAGTCACCTTGGGCATCTCTCAGGTCCCGCATGGATGTAATGCTGAGCATTCCCGGAAAAGGACAGGTAATGCATCTTAACCTTCCACACGAAGTTCACACCCATGGCTTTGCCTCTTCTCAATAAGCAGTACCAGAGAATCCACACAGTAGGTGCTGAGGAAATGTTTAGTAAGAGTGGTGGTAAGTGTGGGGATTTGCTTTGATTTAAAGAGTTATGAGTCTGTCATTCGGTTAATGTTCCCTCTGATGAGGGTAGCTGTTTAATATTTTAACACTAAATTAATTTACGTTTGTGAACCCCACAACAGAATTCAGCTTCACTTATGTATTTCCAAAGAGTTCACATGAATAAACCTTCTCTCCCCAATGAGACTATGAAGTCCTTTTGGTCAAGGAAGAGAATCGACTTTCATTTCTCTCACCACTGTTGTAGACTCTGTATGATCTCAGCTGTAAGCAAACCAAGTCCCAGAAGCCGGCTTGTATTTCCTGCTGGCCCCTCTATCTTCCCCTCTCTAGCACATCTTCCAGTCTTTACTAAAATGACACCTCCACGGAGAATTTTTCTGACTACCGTATTTACCTTTGTGAACACTCTCCTACCCTCCTCTGCATCATTTCATTCTATAGCATTTGTAACGTCTGACAGGCTGTGTATATTTTCATTTTTATTATTGCCAGCTCCCCACTGGAAAATGAGATCCATAAAGGAGGATTTGTCTATTTTATTCACTTCTGTATCCTCCATGCTTACAAAAGTGTCTGACACATAATCAACACTCAATAAATTACAGCACTTAACATGGCATTTTCCCTAGAGTTAAGAAATGCTTGTTTATTGGAGCAAACACAACTGTGTTTTTATCTATTCAAGGAAATGAAAGTTCAAGAGTCACTTATGGGTGGGACTGTAAGGGTTTGAGGCAGCTGACCAGCTGTTAAAAATCTTCAGAAACTGTATAAATGTGACTGTCCTGGGTAGAAAAAAATAAAACAAAAAATTTGATATGAAGTCTTTTGAAATTGGAATCCTGGAAGGTCCTGAAACTGAGTAAACCTCTAGCAGAATCAGTGAAGGATTTCAAGACCACTTGCACAGCAGATTTCTTTCAGGAGTGTCAAGGATCCAACTGAAGATAGTTTTATACTAAGGGAAGCTATGAAACAGCAACAAGAAAAACAACAACATCCATTGATAACATACAACAATCATGATTCTTAAAGCCCCCTGCAAAATGAGAAGCCAGAAGATAGAAAATTACTGAATTTTCACCCAAAACTCTCCTACATATTGAGCCCACTCTTTAAGTCTAAAAGCCGTAATCTCATTGCCCTTCTTATTAAAAGTGATGAATTCTATGCTGGGATATTACTTGGGACAAAGTGAAGAAAGATTTGGAGAGAAAAATATGAATGAAGTGGGATAATTTACCTGCAAAATCGAGGAAGGATTTCTTAAATAGAATGGGAAAAGAGGAAAGAAATTACAAAATGTCATCTTCTGGGAAAGGCCTTTCCTAGCCCTATCCATTTATTACTTACCTGTAATTCTATAAACTTTCTGTTTGATTACTTCCATGGTAATATCATTTTCCAACACATGTTGTATCATCCTTCATGTTTTCAGTATGCATTTTTCCTGTCTTCTCTCTCTCTGGAATGCAAAGGTCTATTTCTTTAGTTCACTGCTGGTCACACCAGAGTGGAGAAATGCTCAGCACACAGTAAATGTTCGATAAATGCTATTTATTGAGTGTCTATGAAAAAGAAGAATTCTAAGGTGGGATTAATACAGCTTTTATCAATAAAGTGTTGAGAAAAATAAAAAGGTTTTAATTTGGTCATTAAGTCTAGAAGACTTTTGGTGGAGTTCTTGTGGTCTTCTATATAGAATATAATGTCATCTGTAAATAATGACAATTAAACTTATTCATTTCCTATTTATATTCCTTTCTCTTGTCTAACTGCTGTGGCTAATATTTACAAAACTGTATTGAACAGGAGTGGTAATAGTGGACATCTTGTCTTGTTCCTGATCTTAGAGCGAAAGATTTCAGTTTTTGACCATTTAGTATAACATTGGCTGTTTGTTTTTCATAGATGATTTTTATCAGGTTGAGATAACACTATTTATTCCAATTTTTTGTAGGGTTTCTATCATGGATACAAGATCAACACACAAAAATCAATAGCTTTCCCATACACAAAAAACATACTCACTGAAAGAGTATGTGCAGAAACAACTCCTTTCACAATAGCATACAAAAAAATGAAATACCTAGGAATCAACCTAACTAAAGAAGTCAAAGACCTCTACTCTCAAAACTGTAGCACATTGAAAAAAAAAACAGAAATCAAACAGGATATCAGAAAATGGAAAGACATCCCTTGCTCCTGGGTAGAAAGAAATAATGGCCATACTTCCAAACCTGCAATATAGATTCAATGCAATCCCAATTGGAATTTCAGCAGCACTCTTCACAGACCTTGAGAAAACAATCAAAAAATTCATTTGGAGCAAGAAGAGACCTAGAATAGCAAAAACAATTACTAGTAACAAAGACAAGATAGGGGGTATCACAATCCCCAATTTAAAGCTTTACTGTAAAACTCCTGTGATTAAAACAAACAAACAAAAAAAAAAAACAGCATGGTACTGGCAAAGAAAAATAACCAAGGATGAGTGGAACAGATTAGAAGATACAGAAACAATCCCAGACACACTCAGCCACCTCATCTTTGACAAAGGAGACAAATATCCTCACAGCAGGAAAGACAGCATCTTTAATAAATGGTGCTGGAAAAATGGGGTTTCAATTTGCCAAAGATTAAAACTAGGCCTACATCTCTCACCATGCACTAAACTAAAATTGAAATGGTTTAAATATCTAAATATTAAAACAGAAACAATATATTGGCTATAAGAGCGGTTAGGTAGAACTCTTAAAGACATTGATGTAGGGAAAAATTTCTTGAACAAAACCTCAGTTGCACATGAACTAGCACAAACGATCAACAAGTGGGACTTCTTCTTATTAAAAAGCTTCTGCACAGCAAGAAAAACCACCAACAGTGTGAAGAGATAACCCACAACGTGGGAAAGAATTTTACCAGCTTTTCCTCAGACAAAGGTCTACTATCTAGAATACATAAAGAATTTTAAAAAATCAGACCTCCCAAATTTAAAGGCCCAATCCAAAAATGGGCATCTGAAATGAGTAGACATTTCTCAGACAAAGAAGTAGACATAGCAAATAAACATGAAAAAATGATCAGCATCACTGATCATTCTAGAAATGCAAATGAAAACAATGCTGAGATTCCATTTCACCCCAGAAAGAATGGCTGCTATCATGAAATCAACTAATAACAAATGTTAGTGGACTGTTGTAAAAAGGAACCCTTCTCCACTCTTGTTAGGAGTGTAGACTGGTGCAGGCACTGTGGAAATCTGTATGGAGATGCTTAAAAAAACTAGGATTGGAGGTTCCATTTGACCCAGCTATCCTATTCCCCAAAGAATTAAAAGAATCATACCACAGAGATATATGTGCACCCATGTTTATAGTAGAACAGTTTGTAATAGCTAAAACTTGGAAACAGCCCAATTTCCCATCAACTCGAGACTGGATAAAGAAAATTTTTTTGTTTTGTTTTATAAATTGGAGTACTACTCAACCATAAATAATGAGAAATTAGAGACATTTGTAGTTAAATGGATACACATTGAGGTGATACGCTTAAGTTAAGTAAATAAGACACACGTGTAAATACTGAATAGTTCTTTGGTGTGAAAAACTAGAAGTGTAAATAAGGATCAAAAGTTATAATAGATAATGTGAAATAGGAAGAAAAGGTTCAAAAGGAAGGGGTAGGGACAGGGCTAAGGAAAAAAGGGGATGGAATTAATATGAGGAAATGAAAAAAATGGAAACAAAGTCTGTGTAAACAGGGAGGGATGGAAGCCTTGAAGGGAGGGCAGGGGAATGGGGAAAAAGCAAGAACCAAGATAGATTCTGTAAAGGTACAAATTTCCAGGGATGAATGTCATTATATTGTATACCAAAAACGTACCAATAAAAACTTTTTAAAAGAAAAAGTAAATAAAAATATTTGATCTCCTGAGAGAACAGATAGGAGGAGATGATTCTCAGCTAGTGGGCCATGTAGTTTCCCACATCATCTGCTGTGTGTCTTCATTAGACCAAAGTCACAAGGGTCCCTACAGAGAAGTATTGGTGAGGAGCAGTGGTGATCCTCACTTCATGAGGCAGTGGCGATACTGCACACAGCTGAGGTTAGAAACAAGGGCTGGAGAGGAAAATACACACACACACACACACACACACACACACACACACACACACATCATTCGGCTTCTAGCTATTTATTTGTTGACATTTTTATGAATTACTTATAAAGGTAGTGCCTGTTATTTCTCCTGGGATGAATCAAACATAATAAATACGTTGGAGGCAGATGTTCAGATTAATTTTTTCTACTTAAAATAGAATTGCCAAAAAATCCTTTCTGATCACTCCCTTGTAAAAATTGATTTTGCATTCTTAAATAGATCTGTTCATGGCAAAATATGCTGTGTGATTAATTAATATTTGGATAACGATGTGGTAGTGTTTCATTAGCATCAACCTCAGAATGTACCTGACATTGAACAAATTGCTCTGTCTTAAAGAGCTGCATTCACACCCTCCTTTGACTGGACCCAGCTGATGGTGATCTTTGCTGACTCCTGTATTTTATTTTACTTATTTATTTTGGTACTGGGGATCTTTTAATCTTTACTAATCTGCCTCCAAATAAGAAAGTAAAACTAACTAACCACACACTCCTCAAATTTTAAGTCTGTGTTTCTTTAATAGCTTAGAGGAAAGAACTTGTATGTGCTGATCAAATCATATATCGGGTGATATTTCTTTATCAATAAATGAAGTGAAAAATTCTAACATATATACTATATATATGTTAGATGAGATGTTAAATGTGCCTATTATCCTGATCTAATCATTATACATTGTATACATGTATTGAAATGTCATGTTGCATTCCTATGTAATGGAGAATTACTACATATCAATTAAAATGTATATGTATATTTAGAATATAGGTGTTTTATAAATTTAACTAATATGCTCTCAATTAAATTGTTTTTACAAACTTTTGAGTGCTCTGATTTACATTTCCAGTTAGAGCAGAATTCTACAGCTGATTTGATCAGTGATGAAAAGAGCATTTTACAAAACCATAGACTCAATGTTAGGAGGAATTCTTGATATCCTTTGGTCTAGTCCTTATATCTTTACAATAGTGAAAAATGGAGTTAAAGGGATACATGTGTTAGAAGAACATAATTTTTTTTCGTATTTTAAGTATTCAAATAAATCTAGGGCCGGGGATTTAGCTCAGCGGTTCGGTGGCCTGCCTTGCAAGCGCAAGGACCCGAGTTCGATCCACAGTACCAAAAAAACAAAAACAACAACCAAAACCAAAAAAATAAATCTAATCCACAGCCACCCAAACTAGCATATTATATGTGCCTAGATTCTCCGAAGAATGGATCTGGGAAAAGCACAAGTTGAAGAACATCAGGTTCTTGTATCTTATCAGTTGGTTGGCATCACCATGGAATATTCACATATAATCTCGGAAAGGAATAATCATGAAGGCACTGGTTAACCCTATGGAGTTCACATGAATTTAATTGCTGCTGAAAATGCTAGTGAGCCCCAAGATGTCAATAGTTAGTGAGTCATTTTTCTGAGCTTGTTAAAAACACCTTCTACTTCTTTTGGTAAGGAATTCAATTGATATCAAATTCTATATGCTCAGAACAACAAACAGAGGTTATTTAATAAGGAAACACAAGATAAATTAGTTTTCTTAGTTATTTGAAATTATTCTCTGAAATTGGTTGTTTTTCTCTAGTAAAGAAAACCACCTGATTTTTTCTTTAAAAGTGTATGGCATGTTTTTCCCAGAGAGCTTGGAAAACAAGCTTCATACAACCACCACATGTCTGCAGTGTTTAATTCCTAATGTGTTAATTTATCGTCCTGATATTCTAAATCATAAAAATTCAAAGTTTCTTCCAGAATTTCATTTACAAATGTCCCAGAGGAGATGCTCAATTTACTATAAACCTTTTCTTTGCATTGATAACCCTGGAGAATTAAACAGTAGAAATGAGATAGGAAAATCAGTTTCTTGTAAGGAAATTTATGAAGTAACACAGAATCAACATGTTCTGCAGAGTGGGAGGGAAAATTCCAGGAAGGATTTAATAGTGAATTGTCTTTCTTCTCACCGTGGTACAGGTTCATCTATTTGTAATTGTACCCAGCAGCTTGTCACACGGAAAGAAGATATTTCTGGCTAATTGGCAACTGTGGGAGGAAATTATTTTGTAAAATGTTCTGGAAGATGGTAGATCTTCTTTAATCTCAGGATTACACAAAACTGAGTGAAGGCAAATTTGTAAATGGACATTTAATGTTTTGAGGTGAGGTGTGACTTACTATCTGTAGACAGAGATATAAGATGTTTTTCATTAGTTATAATGAAGCCTGTCATCAAGGAAAGAGCTAGTTCTTCATTCTCCATTAGAGAATGATTAGAAGAGGCAAAAATAAATAAATATATAAATAATGAAAAGAAGACAAAAAGTACATGTATACATATATCCAATATATATATATATA
>NW_022900930.1:20854546-20893606 GCF_012274545.1 Fukomys damarensis
ATATACCTGGTCAGAACTGTAACCTCAGAAAATCTTAGGTAATTTTCTCCAGTTCTTAGAGTGGTGAGATTTTAGTTAATACTAGAAACAAACTCATAAAAACCTGAGTTTGATTGCATGTCTGTGTAAACATGCTATAACATATGGCTTCAACATTAGGGTTACATATTTGGTCCATTTCATTACATATCACATTTGTATTAATCATTTATTAAATTTATTTGAAGTTGACATACCAATGGATAAAATGTTTTCAGATTCATGATGAGTGGCAGAAAGGTATCCCTTGGTGACTTTCTAAGAAATCCAAACGTGTCAGACAACACTACCTACCCTTGATACTGTGAGCATCTGGTCTAGTCCCCTGAGAGCCAGGCTGCTGCCATCTAGCCCTGTCCCCTTCACACTCTGACTGCACTGCCCTTAGAAGGAAGGAAGTGTCTGAAAATGGGGTGAAATTTTACCTTTCAAAATTGCTCTATGAAAGGGAAAAAATTCCAAAAGTCGTCTTGAGAATTTTAATTTCTAAATGTAAATGCTTCAAAATTAGAAGACAAAATTTTTTCAGAGTATTTTGAGAAGTAAGACTGCTATTCCCAAAGTGTTTCTATGAGGACAAAAGAAGATCAAGGAAACCAAATCTACCAAAGTACTCAAGAGCAGCACCTTCTTTCATCATTTTTAATCATGTACAGGTACAAATTCTCAGTGTTGAATGTGGTCATAATGTATACTTAAAATGACCAATAAACTTAACAAATTTTAAGAAAAGAGCAGTACTTAAGAATCATTTGTTTTTCCTTTTGAGGTCTGGTCTTGCTATATTTCTCTGGCTAGACTGGGGCTCAAGTGATCCTTCTGCCTCACCTCTCAAGTAGCTGGAACTACATGTGTGCCACTGTGCCTAGCTATTATTTGATGTCTCCAAAGAAGGATTCCAATAGAAACAATCATTACATATAGAAAAAAGTGGACTTCATAGAAAATGCTGTTGATAGTTAGATATCATGAAGTTATGCTCCTCAATTTACAGCTGTCATTTACAAGTGCATTAAATGAAGAGTGAACGTCTTGTGAAGAATGGGGTTGAAGAAAACCTAGAAGCAAGGAAAGATCAATTAGAAAGAAATGAAAAGAAAGCATTAAGTCTCCTGTTAAGTCCTATGTCATGTCTTTTGGAACAAAAGGTTGAGTTAAGTCAGAGCTTCAGAGTAGAGTAAGTCTTTGTTATAAAAATGGTAGCTTTAGGTTCTGAATTTTAAAGAGAAATTATTATTGACTATTTTTTGTATGCTAGGATTTGGGCTGGGTGTTGGAAAGCAGAGGTGAACCAAAGAGCATCTCCCTCGCCACTTGGAGTAATCAATATGACAGCGAGTACAGACACTGAATGCATAATTACAGACTCATTATGACTATGCGAAGTAGTAAGAAATCCTAAAGGTGTGACATCGAACAGGGAAACTGTTGACGTTTCTTGGAACTTAAAGATATGGAATAAACACAGTAAATTAGAATGGAGAGCAAAGAGCACTCCAGGTGAAGAATTGTGTGTGTGAAGGACAGGAAGTGGGGAAGAGGATGCCGTATACAGAAAAAAGGGTGAAGTCCAGCATGGCTGGAGGAGGGACAAACATTTATCAGGCTTTACGCCCTGGAAGTTGCTCATGAGTTACAGGCAATTTAAACTTGATTTCAATTTAAACTTATTTAAAGTCTATGAGCTTGCTTCTGTACTCTAGATTCTAAATAAAAGCAATATTTATTTCACCAAAGATGTGTGTCAGGATAAAAAGCAAGATTAACATAATAGGCTAGATCAGGAATATTTCAGATAGATCAAAAAACATTAAACTGGTATAATTTTCTCTATATTATTATTTAATTTATTCTTAAGGACTGAAAGGAAAACAGTTTCCTTCAGACCTTTTAAAATGCTGTGGCGATGATCAGGATTATTTTGCTCACAAGTGACAGAAGCCCAATTAAGAATTCTAGTAAGGAGGGGGTGAAGGGAGGGTGGGGATAAGAGGAAAAAATGAGAACCAAGACCTGGCACGTAAAGGTACAAGATCTCAGTAATGAAAGTAACTGTACTCTCTACCTAGAATGTACCAATAAATTCAATTTAAATTTAAATACAGAATTCTAGTAAAACCAGCCAAATAAAAAAATGGAATATAATATCTCACATATTACCTTAAGTAAACCCTGATAGTATGTTCTTGAAAGGAACCTGTCATTGTGCTTCAGGCTTTGTTGTCATGATTTAAGAGTCAGTCTAGGACATTTCCCCAAAGTGGTGAGAAAATGTCTCTCACTTCCCCAGGCTTATATCACAACATCTCAGCAGCCCCAAGAGAAAGAATTCTTTTTTCATAATAGTTTAACAAAAGTTCCAGAGTCCACTCTCCTTTAAACATCCTTAATCCTATTGCTGCAGCCCGAGATGTGGTATATGCCAATAGTTCACACTGAAATTGCTGATATTGATCCTGGATAAGCATCAGCAACCCCCAAACCCTATGGTGCAGGGCTAAAGAGGGTTGCCACAGCTTGCCAAAAGAAATCAGGGTGCTGTTATCAAAGAGAGGTGATTGAATAGGGGACAACAAAGATAATAGATCTCACTCTAATTTGAATCATTTTTTCAAATCACTGATAAATCAGTCTTTTGGGTTGATGGATTTAGTCTCACCTCACCTATAATTAGTCATTCTAATTTGTTCACATGAGCATGATGAAAAATCCAAACTACCTCATAACTCATTATGCATGATCTTTTTTATTTCTACATGTTTACAGTACATAATTGATTACATTGATCATAAGGAGTTTGTACAGCATTCTACATAAGGGATATTTTATAGACCAGAGACAATAATAAAATGCTATAAGTAATGAGCCTAAAAATATCAGTATATTTAAGTGGATGTATGAATGCCTTAATTGACTAGGATAACAAAGGAAAAAATACTTAGGATTTTTATGATTATGAAGAAAAGTAAATGATAGATAGTTTCTAAAGTTCTATACATAAATACAAATAAAGCATCATTGTAAATTTTAAATCTAAGCTGTTACAAACAAATTTAGGCATTAAAACATGCCTTCAGATTGATTGGATTGATGGAATTCTGGTAAATATGATTCAAGTCGAAAGTTTCTGTGGGATTTGTTTATTCTGATAGGATAGAATATAGGTAACCAGGATTTTGAACCCTGGAAATTTCCCCAAAATTATCATAACTGAAAAAAATTCAGAGAATGAAGTTCTGTGTTTATGAATGACCAGTATATCTGAATTCAAATTCTTCAGGTTCAAAACAATTATACAGTCACCTTAGAGAATGTGATTCCCAAATTCCTAAAATCAGAGTCATTATTTCATTATTGCCAAACAAGGATGTGTTACTGCGCTTGATTAAATACAGTGTTTAATTCACCTTCTTATATTTGCCAAATGTATAAGACGATTATAACTTGAACACAAGATAGAACTAATTGAAAGCAGTATTAAAAATTTAGTGGATAGGTAACAAGCATGAATGATATTTTTTCCAAACCATTTGTGAAGGTATGAAACATTTCTGATTAGTGCTAAAATGTAATAGCTCAAAATGAGTCAATTGCTGGACATGCAGTAGAAAGTGGCAGCATTAAAATGTAAATTTATACTCCATAAAAGCTCAAATTGCAAAAGATAGGGGTGTTAAAAATACTGTAGAACACTAATTAATGGTTTTCCATTTAGAAAGCTCTACCTTGCTTGCCAAAATTTTCTATACTTTGTACAATAATTATACCAAGGGTAGGAAAAGCATCATTGTGTCATTGAATGCCTGTTGAATGTAAGGCACTTCTCCTCGCATTTTATCATTAATCCCATGACATGCGTAAGAAAGTTCAGGCTGATTTAAGTATGAATATGTATAAATGTCTCTCCAATCTTAGGAAATGTGCCTAAGATATGAAGATATGAAAGTCTGAGATAAGAATTAAAGTCCACCTGGATTTTTATTCAATAAGAATAATATGATGCAAGTTTTATTTTGTGTCGTTCTGTGCCTCAGTAAATAACCTCCTTCTAGAAAATTTGATTTTCATTAACAGTTAATTTAGTTCACAGCCCACCAAGTTTAATGCTTCTATATTTGGTAAGATCTTTTTCTAACCTCTGTAGTTAGAACTATAGCACCTTTTAACTGACCCTTAAAAGGGAAGCCAAATTCTGTCCTGAGATGATCATTTTTCATTTGTTCACTCCAGCAGCCTCTCTGACTAGTGCAGTCTCCATATTTTCCTTTCCCGTCAAGACATTTCCATTTTGTAATTTGGCTTGGGCCTATGTTTCAGAGGAATGAGGTCACTCAAATTTCATTTGCCAGATCTCTCTACCAAAGAACAATCACCAAAAACTGAATGGAAAACCTTGCACAAAGCCAGATTAGAATTTGCGCTAATGAGACGGTGGTGTTGGTTACAGCGATGCTATCTCTATAAGGCAGCACAGTCCCTGGAAGTGCTCCAGTCACCTCGCCTCCTCCACAGGCGCTCGTGGGCAGACGCAGAGATTCCAAGTCTAGATTTGACCTTGTTTCCAAAAGTTTGGTTTTCTTTACCAGGGGAAAGGGCCAGCGCAGGTTTTGAAAATTAAGGCAAAACATTTGAAAAAAAAAAAAAGTGTAGTCTCTGAATTCAACTATATTAAATGCAACCATATTTTATAATATTACCAAATTTATTATAGCGATGGCTTATGGGAGAGGTATTTTTAAAGTTGAACTTGAAGACCTGAAGTTTAGCTTATATTTACTAACTATGTGGTTTGCTTCCCCTGCCCCGTTGTCCTCTGTGGTTAACTTTGTTGCTAAAAAATGGAAAGTAAATAACAATGATATCTACCAAACATTTCAGATAAGCAGAAGTCCAACAAAAACATATAAAGTATGTGGATGAATAGTACATTTGATTGCTCCATTTGAGGTTAAACCAGAAAAAACAAAACCTCAACATTTTTGCATGGACAACAATGGCAGTAATACCGAGAGTAGTAAAAGGAACACGATGAAAAACCAAATTAATCTCCCTGTGGTATGTGTATGAGAAAGGACAACTAAGTATATTTGTGTATATCTGAAAAGGTGGACCTCCCATGAAAGTCAGATTCTCTCTAATTGTCTTCTACTTCTAAAAAACTTAACTTTATAAAGTGCAATGACTCTTTCAGGCTATTGCAGCAGTGATCCAGTCTGAATGCCATGGAGCTTTCTGGGAAAAGTTCATTGACTTCAAGGCTAGGTAATGTACCCCAGAGAAGCTAAGCAAATTTTTTTGAAATAAAATATTTTTAAGTACATTATTGTTTCACTCTCACAAGGCAACTCATGCCAAATTTCCAGGAGGCAGTGGTGGGTTCTTTTATTCTCAGTAATAGAACTGAGGGTAAGAATGTTGAAGGATTAGGAAGTATGAAGCACTGAGGCCTGGCACCGTCTGAGTACGATGAGATCATAAGTCATCCTTTTCCTGTGAAAAGGGCCTCTATGAGCTGTTACCAATCAAAGTCTTTCTAACAGTAGGAGATTGTCAAGGGTCCAATTAGTAAGTCCCTAAGCCCCAAAGTTAATTAGATGAGCAGTGAAAGTGGTGGAAAAACTCATTGCTGGGAAAGAGAAGAGTTAATCAGCCATTAGCCCCACTGGGTGAATAGAAGGATTGGAGTTCACACCAAGAAGAGGCATTCACACCCACCCTTCTAAAGGGAATAAATGATTATTGCTGTTACATAAGTCTCAGTAATTTTTAAGGCAATAAAGACTAGACAGGACACATGGTTACTTATTCCTCTTAAAATGATTCATTATCTCTTACGAACAGTAAAGGAAAATATAAAAATATACTTAAGCTACCAAGGAAAAAGTAGGATAAAGAAAACAATAATTCTTCTCCCCCGCCCCTCTCTTTCAAGTGAAACCACTGAGATCCATCTGAGCCATGAGGAAAATATCCTAGGAAATCTAAGAAAAAGAACATGGGGCAAATTGGTACTGATGATGCCTGTGTGAAAAGAAGCCACGCTGTTGATTCAGAGCACTCACCTCAGCACTGCTCATGAGAGTGAAGCAAATTACTCTTTCTGTATATAGCATGAACATGATTCCGATTTTCCTAGGATAGTTCTGTCTTCTGCCTATTGTCTTGGTGTAATTAAAAATGGCATTCTCTTTTACTGCCAAAATAAATCACATGGTCACGATATTTCAAATCAATGTATCATACTACTATTTTATATTAGAAACTTAGTTTTTCTACAACCCATAGAAACTAGAACCTGGAACTTGGGAGGTAACATAACAGGACCCAGCTGTCATGAGCTAGAAATGAGGGCGTGTGTATATCAGGTTACAAAGGGAGCAAACATTGTTATGTGCAGCTGAATATGGGAAGGTATTGGAAGAAAGAAGCAATCACAGGCTAGAACTATCTAGTGTGAGGGTAGAGGTGAAAGAATACAGCTGGGGTTGGAAATCCCTCCTGAACAGCTGTTGTTTCTTAGAGCCTTTCTTAAAGATCTACCATTAAGCAAATGCTGAAAAGATCACACCTCTATACATGAACTCATTACTTAGGTGTCCTCAAAACAGGCACCTTTAAAATGAAATCAAAGATGGACCCGGAAATCCATGAAAGAAGATAGGCCTAGGTACAATGTATGGAAAAAGGTTCTCTGTGTAGTGAGAGGAACCTGGTACTAACAAGAAGAAAATAATCCAACTAAAAAGTCTACTAGATTTTTGGAATAAAAAGTCTGGTTTACAAATATCTGTGACTATTTGACAGACTTATGGTCCCTATCCAGTTTCGGATATTAACATGGAAATAATGAATGAGAGAGACCCTCCCCAAAAGGCAAAGCCAGGATCAGAGAAGATGATAATCAAGAGAGCTATTAGGAGAGAAAAACCAGTTGAGGTGGGGTGAACTCACCAAGGGTTCATGTAGCTTCCAGAGCTGAGATTCGCCACTCCTGCCTAAGGATCGTCACTGGATGTGCCATTGTTCTTCTTTCCCAGCTGAAATCTTATTTTTTTTTCCTATACAGCAATATAATTTTGGTCATATCCATCCAGCTGTCATCCTCTCTTACCTCCTCTTCCTCAACTAAAGTCTTCAGAGAAGGTCTGCAATTCATACCCTACCAGTGGGGATGTGTGATTAGGGCAAGACACAGATAACTGGCCTTTGGCTTATGTGCCATTGACAGCAAGCAATCAGTGGACCAGATCAGAAACCACCATCCATGTATGGAATCATCTTCACAAAATTGCAGCTCTCTTGGTCATAAATAGCATTTTCCCACCAAGTAACCTGGGACTATAACCCAAACTCTCTATATAAATTCCTTAAGATAGCTGCCTTTTATCAACTCATATTTGATCTGTCGACAGTTTTTGAGAAAGGCCATGTGAATTTCAGTGAACCTCTGCTACCTTTGTCTACAATTCATTAATTGTACTTTGTGTAATCCTAGATTTGTCTGCTTCCTTCTTTGGTCTTTTGCAATTTTGCTTTCATACACAGGGACTGGAATTTTCAGAAATAACCTGTTATTCAGAGAACCTAGATCCTGGGTGGATGTGATAGATGAAACACCTGGATATCTGGCTGGCTCTTTGGGAACTTCCTGGAGACCAGGTTGATGTTCTGTGTGTGGGAAAGGAATACACACAAGTGTTTGGGTGAGAATTTTAGGACTCTGGAGTGGACACAGGGAATTACACACCAAATCTGGTCTACATTTTCCCTTAAACATTGTGATTCATTTTGCTTCACGTGTGGCTTCTAGGGACAACATTGCCTATTTTGCAGAAAGTGGTAGACTTTAAGTTTCAGCCATTGAAATTTGATGAGAAGTGATATTTGCCTTGTTGGATCAGTGCTTTCAAAACACAGAGCATGTGCTCCTTGGTCATCTCTCTTCCCCAAAACTGGGGCATTTAGGTGACTTTAGTTCATTCCAGCCCTCCAGAAGAGATGCCCTGTTTAGGTGGAAGTGTACTTGCTCTTTGCCAGCCTGCATTGCTTGCTGCTAAGGTTAGTTATAAGAGATGGAAACAAAGGTTTTTATACCACTCTTTCAGGGGAGATTTGTCATCAAGTCCTAACCAGTTATAGCTGTTTCACCTATCAGATAAAGCAAAGTTCAGTGAGCAGCCTCTAGGTGTCATATACTTGCTGGGCTTATCGACCTCTGTGCCTAGGTCGCTGTACTCCAATCCTCAGCTTGGTGCTGTGTCGGTGGTTTCTTAATGGCTTTTGGTCTTCCATTCCAATCCCTTCAGAATCACATGAAACATGTACAGCATGATTGGAAGTGGACCTGGGATTTTCTGACTTTAAAACCATTTATCTTCCCATTTGCAAAGATACTAAAGTCCTCCAAGAATGTAGGTTTTCTGTATTTTTCATGTTTAAAAACATAACAGACATTTATTTTACCTTTCCTGTTAGATGTCAAAATTATTGTGCCCAGCCAGGGATTTAGTTCAGGGGATCTGCCACCTGCCTTGAAAGCGCAAGGTCTCAAGTTAGATCCTTGGTGTCAGAAGAAAAAAAATTATTTTCACCTTATTTTGATAATTTGATTTTTATTTGTAAATAAAAAAATAAAAGTGCCAATTTCATTGCCTGAGTTCTGGGAATTTTCTATGTAATTCAAGTTAGAATTGAATTTTTATTATTAAGATTTTTAGAACACTAGGGCACCATGACTGCAGTGAATGCAGGCTATAATGCATCTTTTCATGCCTTGGCATATATTATATTTTGTGAGGATACTAGTAACAAAAATTTTAAAGAAAAATATACTTCCAAAGAAATGGTCTTTGGTTCATCTTGGTGAACTCTCCCTGGTTACTTAAAATCTTATTATAGCCTGTTTATTTTCTTATGGAGAAAAAACATTTAAGGAGGCAGTTTTTCACAGTAGAAGAAATTTTATGTTACAAAAAACCAAACATTCAGATGTTCTCCAATTTTTTAATATCAAACAAGTAAAAGTAAAGAATAACTAAAGAATAACTTCCCAAAGTGAAGATGTAAAGATATGTTCTAGAGCCATTAATTCACTAATTTGCTTATCAAGTATTTATTGAGAAAATAAGAAGTAAGATATATCATGTACACTTACAAATTCCCAATGATGAATGTCATCATATCGTATACCTAAAATGCACCAATAAACATGAATTAAAATATATATTTATTGAGCAGCTGCAATGTGCCAGGCACCCTAATAGGCCCTGGTTCGGCATCAGTGTTCAAGGTCCTACGTCTGCATGGTTCCTAGACTAGTGTTGGCTATCTTCCCTCCTGTAAGGTAGTGAGCTACACACTGGAAAAAACAAGGGCAAAAAGAGTAAGTAAGTGCATTGTGTAAAAGCTTACTGTCTAGTGAAATGTCCTTTAAAAATGTAATCTTTAGCATATTATTTTTCTCTCGTGATGAATATCCCGCTACTCCAAAGCAAGCAGTATGTAGTTCTCTTTTGTGAGCCTCTCTTTGTGTAGTACTATAACTACCAGTTGTTTAACTTCCACTTATCTGTAGAACACTCTTGCTCATTTTTCACACCTTACCTCCAGTTTTCTAGTCTAAGTAAGCCTGCCTGAAATTTTACTCTCTGTAAGGTTTCCTTTTGAAAGGGGAATTCTGTATCCATGGTTCAAGCTGGACTTACTACGGGGAAATTCCCTACTTGAAATTTCCTTTGCTCAACATGTCTGGGTCTGCCCTGCCTCACATGCCTGGATATAGCTGAGCCCACCTGCTAAGAAATATTCAAACTCTGTAACCAATGAATATATGTCAGATGTGCCTTATCTGTGACCCCACCCCACCCCCAAAGAGTGTATCCTCGTCTGCCGAGTGCTCGATGAGGGCGGTGTACACCAGTATCCTGAGTGCAAACTCAGACTGGTCCACCAGTGTTAAAGCTTTATTTTGTCTCTACAGCTCCTGGTGTGCTTTCCACCCTCCTGGACTAGTGGCAAAGAGCTATATCAATCGAATGGAAAGTTTGCTATTTCACTTTTATGACCTCTTAAAACTGCATTTATTTTCTTCCAGGTGCTTATTTTACATGGTGATTATACTATGTTTTGTGTGATTATTTGATTGCCCCACCACCACCAAATTATAAAGTCTATGAATTCAAAGGCTTGTCGTTTAAATTCATCAGTTTATCTCATAGTGCCTAGCAGAATTATTGACTGAAAAAAAGAAACAAAACCCCACAAATTTGTAAATATTAGTCAATGTAAATTGCTGAATGATTGAATGAATGCTGAGTGCATTATAATGTTTGTGTTGGCAGCAGTAACCAGAAGATTAAATAAGCTACTCAAGACAACAGGGTTTGGTGAGGCAGCTCAGTGGTAGAGGACTTGTCCAGTGTGTGTGAGGCCCTGGGTTCAATTTTCAGCACTCAGAAAAAGAAAAATGAAAAAACAAGAAGATACTAGATATCTCCACATTCTCATAGTCATAGAAAGAGTTGGGAAAGTCACTCCTTTAGACTCCCATTTTACTTAAACCTGATGCTTCTGTTTCTCCAGCCTGCTTCTTAGTGCCATCAAAGTTTGTATCCCAGCAGTCATTCAGTGTTTTACAAGCTATGTCTGTGATCTGAATTGCCAGTAACAGTTTTTTACCTGTAGGCCAAAATTCCAGCACCCTTTTCATACTCCTTTCATTAGCTTCTCAGTCAGTGCCTGAGACTTTGGATGCTAGAAAGTTAGGCATCTCCACTTGGGACCCAGGTCAAAGGAATAAGGGATCAAAGAAAATAGAATCACAAGAGGGATGAGAAATACACAAATCATGGAGCAGGTCTATCTACTTTTATGGAAATAGATGACAACTAGTTAATGTTCAGTAACAACGACATAAGGCACAAATTGAATCACTGAAGTAGCCCAACCAAAAGTTTCCAACTCACTTTCTGTTAAATATTTACATCACCTTAATGTACAGAAAGTTGTGCAGCTACTGTGACAAGAAGCTTGAACCCATTGGTAAGGAGTGATGAAGTGAAACATCTGATGGTTACTCAGCTGGACTGAGTAATGCCATGTAGGTGTGTTTGTGAGGCTGCTTCTGGGAAAGATCAACATTTGGATCAGTAGACTAAATAAAGATCTACCCTCACCAATGCGAGTAGGTTTGAAGGTAAAACATAATTTTTTGAGAGCCCGAATAGTAAAAGAGAAAAGCAGACAAACAGCAAAATCTTTCCCTCTTCTTGAGCTGGGATTCCATCTTTTCTCTTCCCAAGACACTGGAGCTCCTAGTACTTGGGCCTTCCAACTAGAGGACTATACCACCCGCCCCCTTGTCCTCAGGCCTCTGTCTTGTACTGGGAGTCATGCTATTGGTTGGCCTTGTATTGAAGCATTTGAGCTCAAATCATTGTACACCAGGGCAAGCAACAAATCATGGGATCTCTAGGTCTTCATAATCACCTGCTCTAATTCTTATAATACATCTTATCTATCTATCAATCATCTATCATCTGTCTAACCATCTGTACTACGAGTTGTTTCCAAGGAGAGCTCTAATGCATATGTGAAGTTATGTTCTGTTTCAATTGTGGTCTCCTGAACCAGACCCCAACACAAGTAATTTAAGTGTAGATAATTCATGTGGAAATCCCAGGGGACAACACAGGAAGGTGAGCAAGTGTGATTTGGAAGCGTAGGAAGCCAATAAATTGGATGCTGTCAAGAAATGACCACTACGTGCAGCAGAGGTTCAGCTTAACCAGGGAACTTTGGGAAACAGTAAATGAGGCAAATTTACATGACAGACACCAGCAGTTTTGATAATGAAAGGGTTAGATAGTGTTACAGAGTGATGTCCAGAAAATATGGATTAAATGACGACTGTCAAGAGAATATATGGAATCTACATCAGATGCACAACTCAGTGATATTTAATCAGTGCCAAGCAATCCTTACACCTTTCATCAAGATTCTTTTTATTAAACTGTCACAACTGTCTATTAAAATGTGGACTATTATCTTCATTTTTGTGCATACAAACTCAAACTTGGAGGAAGATATTGTTTATGAGATATTATGCAGTAATATAAAGAAGATCGCATTGTATTTGGATTTCCTGACATAATATATATAGAGTCAGTAAGGGCTATTGAGGACAGAAGTTGTAAAACACCACTTTCCTTTGGACCCTATGGCTGTCCAGGGTGACATCCACATCTTAGTAAGCAATGATAACGTGGATGTCAGTGAAGCAGAACAAGTGGTGGCCGTTATTAGGAGGAGAGATGTGTTTGCCTGCACAGCAGTTCTGCCCAATAACCTAAGACAAATTCCCTAACCTCGCCGGGTTTCAGTTCCTTCCCTGTAAAACAGATACATAATACGTACTTTCAAAGCTAAAACAAAGTTAAAGCTCATTGTCAAGGCTAAATAAACTCAGTACTATTTCATTTTTTCCAACTCACTTATTTGATGTCCTAACACCTTGGCAAATTTTCATTTCTATTTATCCTGGTTGCAAATATCAGTGTCCACAATGAATGGAGCACAGAGAATGGAAAACTCCCACAGAACTAAAGCTACAGGCCCTGGGCTGGGATAGAGAGGAACAATATCTACAGAAATCTTATTAAATGTAAATACAAAGTTAACATTTTTCTTAATCTAAGTTTTTCCTTCAGGTACAATGTTAGCCATGTAAGTATAATTAGCTTATTTTTGTTATTTTTATTAATTGATTGATTCATTTAGCAAATGATTAAGCAGATATTATATGCCAGGCCCTAAATCAATCCTATGATAGAGGAGTAAACAAAACAGATGTAGTCTTCGTCTTTCTCAGATCATAGAAGTCTCATTTTGGAATCAAATGATAGAAAGAAACAAGAAATATTTTATTTGTGGTTGTTACTGGAAATAATGGACATGAACAATAACTTATCTTGCATAGTAAAGATTTTGAGAAAACCTCTTCAAAAATGGGGCTTTTAAAACATAACTGCTCTCAGAAAGAAATTACAGAGGAATGTTCTTAGTTTTTGTTGAAGGACAGGTTTCAAGGACTATTTCAGAACAAGAATTTTCACTTATAAATCAATATATGACTTGCAATTAGTTTATTTAGACTGAATTCAATTCAGTTTAACAGAGCTCAATTTAGCTCAATTGACTTACCACATTTTGTATTGCTGGGAAGAAATGGTTTTTTCTCTTGGTTCCCTGAAACATTTGCTCTTCCTTCCCAAGGTCCTAATAAACTTTAGACCTGATTTCTCTGTAACTCCTAATGAGCATTTAGAAAATGACATGAGGGAGAAAGGGATATACCTTAATATACATATGGGAATGAATTGTAAAATTTTGTGCGTTTTTTAAATGTGTGGGGTGAATTTGTCCAGTTGAAAGCAATTAATGAAGAAATATATTGTAGTCTTTTCTAAAACAGAAAACAAGAATTGCTGTCTACCTACAGATTCTTCCTCTTTAAATTTGAGTTTCTTGATATGATTTACATTTTGTGTGCTTTTCATTTTTAGAAAGGTAAATGCCATTTACTTTTAGTCCAGTATCACTTTTAAAAGTTATTTTTGGTGCTGGAATGGCTTGCTCACAATTTTCCTGTTAGTGCAGGAAGTGCTTTAGCAATTAGATGTACAAAGAACATAAAATTAGGGTTAATTGAAAATTTTATACTCGTGAAAATATCTTTTCTTAGTAAAACTGGTGAAAATAAATCAAAAGAAACTTCACCAACAAAAACTTTGATCAATCTCAGTTTCATGCCGTTCAATTTAAATCAACCTCCAAAACATGTTTGTTGTCCTTTTCTGCAGTATTGAGAAAATACGGCTCACATAAAATGTTTCAACTGTAATTTAATGATGATTTGGATGCTAATCCTTTAGTTTTGGTTTTGACCATGCTCTGAGTAGGATTAAGATTTCAATGAATCAAAGTGGAAGCTACTCATTTTTCTTTAGAATTAACTGAATAAAACTTTTTCATGTTTCTATTATGTTAATTACAATACATCAAGTATTACATTGTTTGCAATTTCATAGGAACACAAGAGACATCCATAAAATTCACTTAGTTTTTGCCAGTTCTTGAGATTACCGTGACATTAACTGATAAAAAAGTTGAGATTTGGGCTGGGGATTTAGCTCAGTGGTTCCGCCGCCTGCCTTGCAAATGCAAGGGCCTGAGTTTGATCCCCTGTAAAAAAAAAAAAAAAAAAAAATTTGTGGCACAGGTCACATGGGAGAGACAGAAAGCTTAGTTGGAAATGATCCAAAAATAGTTTACTTTAACTGCATTTTACCTATCAGGAAACTCCAGAAAACTAAGAGGAAGACTGCAATTTCTTCTAGCCTATTTAAATAAGCTAAATCTGGGAAATAATCCAGGAGGCCCTGGTTGAAGGACCATCCCTTCAAAAAGTACTAGTTTCTTATACAATTAAGATCCTAATGGTATACTTGACAGTGCGAAATAGGAGGAAAAGGACTAACTGTGTAAGGGAAGTGGGAAGGGTAGGGGAAAGGTAATAAGGGAAAAGAAAAAAAAACACGAGACATAAAAAAATGGAAACAAAGTATTTGTAAATAGGGAAGGGAGGAGGGAATGAAGGGAGGGCAGGGGTAAGGGGAAAAAATGAGAACCAAGACCTGTCATGTAAAGGTACAAGATCCCAATGATGAATGTAACTGTACTGTATACCTAAAATGTACCAAAAAACTCAATAAGGAAAAAAAAAGTACTAGTTTCTACTACATGCTTAATGACATCTGTACTGATGCCATTAAATTTTTTTTTTACCTTGGGATCTCATGGATCTGGGGGATCCACAAACTCTTATAAAGACATGCAGAGAATTACATTGTTTTCCTTTTTCTCACATGCAGAATGGGTGCCTTTGACAACAAATGGATTTTCTCTAATGTTTTTTAATATTTAAAAAATAATAAATATTATAGCATTTTTAAAGACTTCAGATTTATGAAGGAATCTTTGTCCCAACTCCCTAACATACATTGACCTAAACCTCAACACTAGAACTTTCCATTGTCAATTCCAGACCTTTACTGCTTTAGATCTTGCTCAGTGTCCTAGGAAGTTCTTCATCTTAGTGTTCCAATAACACTTAAATATTTTAATTTTCAGAATATTAAAGACATTTTAGAGGCCTTTTTAGAGCACCAGAGTACCTAATGTACAATATTTTAAGAAGTGGAATTTTAATACATCTTTATTATAATTATCATAGGTTACAGTAATCTCTATTCTTTCATATCTGCCCCTTTCCAATATTTAAAAACACTGCCTAGATCTTTAAGGAATTTGATTTTCATATCCCAGGGATCAATGGAAGGGTAATGCATTTTTGTCTTATTTAAATTCCGGGTTTCCAACTTGACAGTTTTGTTTTTACCTTGCTAGGGGTGGAAGTGAGGGCTTTCACATTGAGCTACAGACCCAGCCATTGATTTTTTTTTTTTTTTTTTTTTTTTTTTTTTTTTGAGGCAGGGCCTTGCTTAAATTTCCCGTGTTGGGCTCAAATTTCTCATCCTCTTACCTCAGCCTCTCAGAGTGTAGGGTTAAGCGATGTATACCATCATACCCAGCACAACTCTACAGTTTCTTAGAATCTTATCTTCTATTCAGAGAAAAATACTTCCGTTTTTTTCCCAGTCTTTAAAGAATAAACAAATTCCATACAATTTGAAAACAAGTAGGAGATTAAGCATTGAAGATTACTCTTTTCCAAACTTCAGGATAAATATTTACTTGAAGAATGTAGAGGCTAAGGTTCAAATACATAATTGATAAATATACTTGCTTCATAACTCTTTATTGAATTGCTTTAAGGGAACAAACCATGTATTAGTGCCTGGGAATATCATGATACATAAGGAAGCCTTGGACATCATTTTCTGTAATAATAATAATATATCCTTGCCCAGCGTGGTGGCGCACACCTGTAATCCCAGCACTCCGGAGGTTGAGGCAGGAGAATCGCTGTGAGTTCGAGACCAGCCTGGGCTACAAAGTGAATTCCAGTTCAGTCTCAATTATACAGTGAGACCCTGTCTCAAAAGACAAAAATAAGATATCCTTACATACTGTAATATTACTAGTCTCCTTTTCAACTGAAGAGCAGCTCCTTATGATTTTGCATGCAGAGAAATTTACTTTTACGTTTAGCTTGTACATTTTATATATTTCCTAAGGGATATTGCTTCTTCCTCTGTGAGAATCTGACATTCTCTCCTGCAAGCAAAAAAAGCTTTGATTTCTTTTTATTTGGATGCCTTCTCTATCTTTCTGTCAAACTCAATTCTTCATTTAAAAAACATTTTATCCTTTATCCAGCATTAGTATTCGCATGATTCCAATTTATCTTTTGCCAGAATAATATTTCCTTTACAGGGTCTGCAGAGTCGTCATGATTCCTAAGAAAGTTTCTGAGAAGGAAATAGGACATCAAAATCTATTGCTTCATAATGGAAGTTACAAAAGGATACACACAGAAAATATGTATCAAGTTCATTTCTACACTTGAAATCTTAAGAATTCTAAATCTGCTATCTCAACTCTTATTTTTTTCATGTTCCTCTCTCACTCCCTTAACAACCTATGAAACGGTATTTAGCTTGTTGACTTATTTTCTCAGAAGCACTTGCAAAAGGACTGAGAAATCTGAATTGAATTATATTTGGTAGACTCGGTGCATTTAGAAGAGGGGCCGAAGAGAGAGCATTTCAGCAAGTGTGCTACGTACTCTTCCACTCGTTAACCTCTTCCTCACACCCTCCTCCTATTCATTTTATCCTCAGGTTGCAGAAGACATAGATTGCTCAATAATGCAATGTATTGAAGTTTAAAAATAATGTACAAAGAGTACAACTTGTGATCTCAAATGGGAAGATGTACCTCAGCACTTAATATTAGTTGTTTAAAAAAGTCTATGAAGGGTTGAAATTTGTCAGTCACTTTTACTTAACATGATTGTCTATGTGGCATTCAGTCCTGGAGCGCTTTCTCCTCATTTGTAGTCTTCTAAAAAATTTTCAAGCATTTATCATTTTTAAGGTCATGAGGGAAAACTAAATTTTCTGTTCTACTGTGGATAATATGGGAACTATTTAGAACTTCATATCATCTAAGGATAAAAAAAAAAAAACCTCACTTTTATTTGTATCTCTTTTTTGGGACTCAACAATCAACGGGGTTAAGTGATTTCAGTGGTGAGTAGGATTACCTGATCTAACAAGTACTGGCCCCACACGGGTGAAATATGGTTTTTTGCAAATGTGTGCCTTGGTATGCAAAGATTGGTACCTTGTGAAAACTCCATAGAATGTCTGTCCTCATCTACTATACCATGGCAAAAGGAGGATTCTCAGGCCAAAGACTTAGCTGTACGAAAAATATCTATTTCTTTTTTATAAAATTTGTCCTGACTCTCAGCCCCCGTTCCACTTTGTTGGTGAGGAATATAATCTTCACTTCTATTGGGGTCCTTTCCAGGATGCAGAATGTAGTAAGATTTAATTATTCCAAGAAAATGAAAATCAGTGTTACTTTTTTTTGTCCTAGGAGTAGATACAGAGCCTTCAAAATGAGTTACGTTCCAGCCCTGTATTTTAAACAATTTTACTATCATCATCATCATTACTGTTAACTTTATCTTGAGGCCAAGTCTGGCTAACTCGCCAAGTTGCTCAAGCTGGGCTCACACTTGTGATGCCCCTGCCGTCCAAGTGACCTATCTTAAAGTCCTTCCTATTTTGGTTTCTAAAAGTTTGATAGGGTAGATAATCTTTGCTAAGGCTGGAATCTTTTGTTGTTTGTGTGTTCCTAGATGAGGTCTTGCTATGTAGGTCAGACTGGCCTTGAATTCACTGTGTAGCTCAAGTTGCCCTTGGATTCCCAGCTAGCCTCCTGCCTCAGCCTCCAGAGAGTCAAAATTATCTGTGTGCACCACCACATCGGGCTCAGGGTTGGGAATCTTAAAGCCTACAGTTTTGCCTCATAGAAGCATCTACTGGAGGTCCTGTTTTTGCTTCTTTTTCCCAGAAAACTCTAAGTAGTGATCTTGTGTGTGATCCACCACTTTCTACCACATTTTAAATCCAGGAAAATAGGCACTTTCCAAAGTCTCTTTTTTTTTTTCCTTTTGATTAAAAATAGTTCAGGACATTATAAAATAAATTTTGGAAAGGAAACTACAGATATTTTAAATTTTCATTATAAATTAAGAACCCATGCTTTTGGGGTTATGCAAGTCTTCATCTTAAATATCTTCACTACCATTCCCCCAAAATATATAAATTAAATAATGATAACTAAATGAGGTGATGGATATATTAATGAAGTTGACTGTAATAACCATCTCAAAATAAATATAGAGATTTTTGTCAATTATACATAAAGAAATAAAAATTCTAAATCTAGGATATAGCTGAGTGGTGAGGTGCTTACCTAGCATTCACAAAGCACTGGTTTTGAGCCCAAATACTGGAAAAAAAAATCCTAGAATTACAAAACAGATTACTGGAAATTTAAAAATGCCTCAGAAGGCTTCAGAGCAAAATAGAAACACAAATGATAGGATCAATGAGCTTGAAGGTGGTTCAATAGAACTTATTCAAACTGAAGTATAGAAAAAACATGAAAGAACAGAGATCTAAGACCTGTTAACAAAAGTAAGTAGTCTAACACCAGGGCCAGTTTTCTCAAAGACATAGTGCCAGACATCAACGAAGCTCAGCAAATCCCAAACAGGACAAACACAAGGTGGAGATCACCAAGGTACATCACAGTTAAAGAGCCTAAAATTTAATGATAAAAAAAAATTATAAAAGTAGCCAAAGAAGAAAAACACAGTCCACTTAGAGAATATGGTTTTGTGGCTGACTTCTCTTTAATAAATAAATAAATAAATAAATAAATAAATAAATAAATAAATAAATAAACATTACCATCATTGAAGTACTTAAAGACTATGTCGGCCCATAATTCTATTTCCAGTGAAAAATTCCTTCCTAAATTAATATGAAAAAGAGCCATAATCATAAAAAAAAGGCATAAAATTACCCCCAGTGATCTCACAATACAAAAATACTAAAGAATGCACATCATGCTAAGGGAGTTGGCCTTAGATGATGACTTGGATCTGGAAAGCAATGAAGAAGAAGAAAGAGGAGGGAGAGGAGGATAAGAAGGAGAAAAAGGAGGAAAAGGGGGAAGAGAGGAAGGGAGAAGCAGCAGAGGGGTAGGGGAGGGAGAGGGAGAGGAAGCAGGGGCAAGGCTAGGAGGAAGGGTAGGAGGAAGGCAGAAGGGAGAAGATGATGGCCAGAAATGGTAACTATGAGAGTAACTACAACATACTGTTTCTTAAATTTTTAAAGGGAAGGGACGTTCTAAAGCAAACTAATAAAATTATACTGCCAAGGTTACAATACACAAATTTTTGCTATTGTTGTACTCATCCTGTCTTCCCTGAGATCATTCATGTCTCTTTTTTCCCAGAAAAATGTAAGCAATAAATAGTTTTATATTTTACTGTTTTGATATATATATATATATATATATATTCAGAAGAATGTTTTGAACATTAAGATAAGTTATAATCAATAAATTGAGTGCAAATGAATTAAATCAATGTACTACTTAGTTGATAACTTAGCAGCATTTGTAGGCCTTTGATTTTAAATTTAATCATCAGCTCCATTGTTTATATTAGGGATTGGTTTCCATTTTGGAATTCTAAAATGAGAAATTAAGAAGGAAAATCTGTAATCCTTTAAAATGTTTCAAAAATATAATAAAATTATGATAGGCTAAAGTTTTGGATTAAAATCCTACACTAGGCCCACAGATCAGACCAAACCAGAACAGATTCAGTCATGCTAGATGCCATATAAACTTTAAATGGAGCCAGTTTTCCAAAATGTAGGTTCACATCAGCCAAGCTGAAGAGGCCCTGTCAGCCTGAGCCAACACAATACGAAGGCCCCTCTGTGTTAACCCCACAAGGAAAGTAACTTTGAAATGACAGATTTACTGTTTATTTCAATTCTTCTTCAGTACTTTGCTAGTCCACCTCCTCTGACTCATTGGAGCATTTTTCTAAATCTCTAGGTGAGACACTACCTAATTCATTAATCACTGGGTCCAGCCTTTAAACTAAGTATGTTGAAATTATATATCTCAGTAATCAATGTTGTGGTTTTCTTGTGATGAAGTAGCAGAAACTGACACAAAAATTTAAAATCTAACTAACAAAGCTGCCTCTGGTATGTCATGATTATTTATACTTTATTGGTTACTTATATTCACACTTGATTTATTAAAGACAAAGAGGGTAGATTTTTATCCACGTCTCTAAATTGCAGAGTCCATCTATGAAAGTAATGAGAAGGAACTTGTGGGTAGACAAGAAGCACTGATCCGCAATAATAATTTGGTTGGGTTTTGGTTTTATTCAGTTTCCTCCGCTGCATTTCCCTAATTCCTTTCTTGGATCTCAGTGCAGGATTCAGCCTTTCATAATGACTCGCAACAATAACTTCTCTTTTATCCTTGAGCCAAAGTACAAGGAAATAGAAGGAAGGTGCTTTGAAAAAACTGCGTTCAGTTCAATTTATTCATTTATTTCTTTCTCTTCCTTTAGTTCAGTTTAGTCGAGTAAAAGTAAGTGATAGCATAATTAAATACATCTGAGGAAGGAGACACATTTGGTTGAGGGATTTTAAAATAAAATCAGAGATTAAAGTAACACTTTTTTAAAAAACACGTTTTAAATTAGAACTGGCTGTGCTCCTCCAGAATTATTTACACAAATACAAGTTTAGGACGAATTTTATTTCTTCCGCCTGTTGCTTAGAAGAGCAAATGTGCATGGAGTGATTTATTTCTCTGGAGTAAGTATTTCTATCTCAACTGTGGTCTGCTGGATGCTTTCATACAAATCAGCAGCAGAAGTCTCCATTTTCATGAAATTAAATGAATGAAGTAGGTCAAGGTGGTAAATCTAGACCAATGAGGTTAGCTATTATGGCAATTCTAAAAACATTTCAGCTGTAGTAAGCAGACACCGGCAACTATATTGTGTTTGAGATCTGCAGTTTGAATATGGCTTTGAAGTGAACAGACAAAAGCAGTGACAGATTGAAAAGAAGGCAACTACTGTCAACAAGGAGAATTTGTGCTCGGAAAGGAAAGGTGCTGTCATCAGCCAAGTCTCAAAAGTGTATATTGTATCCATGTTTTTGGAATTGGAACTGGCATTTAATGTTTATATTTCAAAACTTGAGATGTCCTCTCACCATAGCCTCAGCTCTGTCAAAAAAAATGTACAAATTTAATTAAATAAGCAGCCTGCCATAGTTATTTCACTTCCATATAGCATAAGAAATTACTCAATTACTTTCTAAAAGCAAATATTTGAGAAAAAAAAAATCTGTAACCACCCATGACAAATCCAAATTAAAGTCAGATAAACACAAAAAAAATATCTGCCTGAATTTATTGTGCAGACACAGGGAGAGGTAAATTCAGTACCTCTGGATATGTCCTATAAGATAAAGAGCATAGGATTGGTAGGTAGATTATACTATAGGATGGTTCAACTCCTTCCTGATACATTTTTCTTCTGCTGCTTTTCTATATTACAAAGCCCACCCTTTCACACAAGTTGGATACCAACATGAAGTATTCAATGTTTGATGAGTAATAAATAAATGATTGAATAGAAACATTGTCAGAAAAACAATTTTTTCCAGATTAGCATTCTAGATTATATTCTGAAACTCGTGGTGTATGCTAAAGGAATGCTTATTTTATTTGTTAACCAAAAATTCAGTTGTACAAATCTGTGCAACAAAAACTTTTTGTGTCCACTACCTTTTATCTTCTCAAAAGCCTTCAGGAGGCATCAAATTGTTAGGCAGGTAGTAAGAAATTAGTGGATCTGAGGAATAAAGAAGAGAGTCCAAAATAGCATGCCAGTTAAGTAAAGATAAGGTTTCAACCTGTAATACATTTATAATCATTTTCTAAGGTCCCAGACTTAAAAGTAATCCCACAAGGCATAATGACTTTTAAGGTTTTACATTGTGCACATTCCTTCTGATTATCTGGCCACTTGGCTGTCTAATTAAAAAAAAAAAAAAGGCATTCAGCATTCCTTAGTGCCCGGTCTACACCTTCTTTGAAGACTTTTTTGCCTTGAGCTAGGACCTAGGTTAAATAAAGAACTTACTTTTTGTAAATCTCTGTAAGTTTCTTTCACAATTAAAGCCTGAGGTAACACTGCCTAAAAAGGACAAAAAGACATTTTGCAATTTCAATGTAACTTCTAAGTAAAATGTTGATAACTTCGTAATTACCCAGGTTCCCTGGGTCTGAGAGTAACTCTTGTTTGCATATAATGAAGACTAATGCCATCTTAATTCTTGATCCTTTGTATAAAATTTATGGTATGCTTTCCAAATGTTTATAAAATTTTCGTACCCAAATGTCTGGAGTTCTTTAATCATGAACTGTTCATATGCCCGAAATCAACCATTCTGCAAGCTCATGAGAACCCTGTGAATTATTTTTTTATGTAGTCACCTTCCTTTTGTTTTCTTTTTCTTTCTGGCTAGAACTTCTGATATCCAGATGTTTGATATTTAGAATATTCTGTACCTTTTTTAAAGAATAATTTTTCATGGTTTTGCCCTCTAACTTGACTTTCAACGATATTTCCTCAATTTTACCTTTTTCTGTCCTTCTATATTTTCCAGGATCTTTATGGGTCCTGTGTATTTCCTTCTAATAACAATTTGTTCTTATTTCATAGATATAATCAGTCTTCACTTTTCGTGGTAGTGAAGGATTATAAAAGTGACCAAAAAGCTGAAACCATGCAAAGTAATCTTAATAATGGAAAAAATGACATTTTTTTCTGTGAGCTGTAACAATTTTTAATAACACCAAAGTCAATCCAAAAGTAACAAAAGTAATATTTACCTAGTGCACTGTAATTTAAAGTATTAAAAGCATTGAAAATTAAGATGGTTTCTTTCATAGAACAGAACTTTCTGCCTTCTTGTGGAATGGCTTATAATAGTAACAGACCACACTTTTCTGAAACTCGTGGTGTATGCTAAAGGAATGCTTATTTTATTTGTTAACCAAAAATTCAGTTGTACAAATCTGTGCAACAAAAACTTTTTGTGTCCACTACCTTTTATCTTCTCAAAAGCCTTCAGGAGGCATCAAATTGTTAGGCAGGTAGTAAGAAATTAGTGGATCTGAGGAATAAAGAAGAGAGTCCAAAATAGCATGCCAGTTAAGTAAAGATAAGGTTTCAACCTGTAATACATTTATAATCATTTTCTAAGGTCCCAGACTTAAAAGTAATCCCACAAGGCATAATGACTTTTAAGGTTTTACATTGTGCACATTCCTTCTGATTATCTGGCCACTTGGCTGTCTAATTAAAAAAAAAAAAAAGGCATTCAGCATTCCTTAGTGCCCGGTCTACACCTTCTTTGAAGACTTTTTTGCCTTGAGCTAGGACCTAGGTTAAATAAAGAACTTACTTTTTGTAAATCTCTGTAAGTTTCTTTCACAATTAAAGCCTGAGGTAACACTGCCTAAAAAGGACAAAAAGACATTTTGCAATTTCAATGTAACTTCTAAGTAAAATGTTGATAACTTCGTAATTACCCAGGTTCCCTGGGTCTGAGAGTAACTCTTGTTTGCATATAATGAAGACTAATGCCATCTTAATTCTTGATCCTTTGTATAAAATTTATGGTATGCTTTCCAAATGTTTATAAAATTTTCGTACCCAAATGTCTGGAGTTCTTTAATCATGAACTGTTCATATGCCCGAAATCAACCATTCTGCAAGCTCATGAGAACCCTGTGAATTATTTTTTTATGTAGTCACCTTCCTTTTGTTTTCTTTTTCTTTCTGGCTAGAACTTCTGATATCCAGATGTTTGATATTTAGAATATTCTGTACCTTTTTTAAAGAATAATTTTTCATGGTTTTGCCCTCTAACTTGACTTTCAACGATATTTCCTCAATTTTACCTTTTTCTGTCCTTCTATATTTTCCAGGATCTTTATGGGTCCTGTGTATTTCCTTCTAATAACAATTTGTTCTTATTTCATAGATATAATCAGTCTTCACTTTTCGTGGTAGTGAAGGATTATAAAAGTGACCAAAAAGCTGAAACCATGCAAAGTAATCTTAATAATGGAAAAAATGACATTTTTTTCTGTGAGCTGTAACAATTTTTAATAACACCAAAGTCAATCCAAAAGTAACAAAAGTAATATTTACCTAGTGCACTGTAATTTAAAGTATTAAAAGCATTGAAAATTAAGATGGTTTCTTTCATAGAACAGAACTTTCTGCCTTCTTGTGGAATGGCTTATAATAGTAACAGACCACACTTTCTATATCTTAGTAAATTGTCAGACTCTTTCTTTGTGTGTGTGTGTGTGTGTGTGTGTGTGTGGTACTGGAGATTGAACACAAGGGTTTTACACTGAACTATATCCCCATCCCTTAGTTTTTTGTTTTGAGATAAGAGCTCACTAAATTGTCTAAAATACCTCAAACGTTTTTTCTCTCTTATTGAGTTTATTGGTGCTTTTTAGGTGTACAGTACAGTTACATTCATCATTGGGATCTTGTATCTTTACATGACAGGTCTTGGTTCTCATTTTTCCCCTTACCCCTGCCCTCTGTTCACCCCGTCTTCACTACCCTATTTACAAAGACTTTGTCTCCATGTTTTGCTTTTCTCATGTTCTTTTTTGTCCCATCTTTCCTTTCCCCTCCCTTCCCACACCCCCTACCTGAGTGGTGGGCACACAGGTATGAATTGTCATAGTAGCTGTCATACCTTTTGCTAAGTTTGGTGCAACTTCTAACCATTTCTCCTTCAGGTTTTTATTGTTCTGATAGATCTGTAAGGGGTCTTTATTTTGTCGGTATTACTTCCTATGAGACATCATCATTGTTTTCATCATGTTTTTATCCACACAAAATATTTGACAATTATTAAATCTAATCATGATAACTAATCTTTGGAATCTATATACAAATTCTGTAATATTATCTTATTTTTTGTTCTAGAAACTTGACAAGGTAACACTAATCAATGCACTTCACCTTTTGAATCCAGCCTTTTCAGGAAATACTTTTTTTCTCCCATTCTCTTATAATTAACATTTTCTTTTCATGTGGCAGCTAACGGCAACACTTTGACCTGAGTACTAACTAAGTTAATTTTTTTCTAGTATCGCCTTCAATCCAATCATAAGGGATTTCTATTCTTAGTGAAAATTAATTTAACAGGTATGAATGCAACTTTACCTTGTCACTTTTAAAACTTGATGCTGTTTTAGTATGGTTCATGAAGGCCTAGGCCCCCTTCAGATCCTCAGTATTTACAACATTCTGATCCTATCTAGTCACACTTCCTGTGAAATTTTTCATTCCTTTGCTGTACGTAAACCTTTGTTAACTAACTCCCTCTTTTCATTATTCATCCTGTAAAATCTTACATGGTTTTATCATTGGGAGACAAAGAAGCAATTTCACAGCACACTTTGTTGTCTATGCATGAACAAACACATGCAGTAACCAATCATTGACAGACTTTGAAAGCAGTGAAATTATTATCACTGATCATCACAGATTGACTCTTAGAAACTGCAGTAGCAAAGTTTGTACACCATGTAATTACAGTCAACAAACAATTGTATTGAAATCTGTGTTGTTTTGTTGGAAGACCAGTGCTATAAGCAGTGTAGCTGGTATACATGAATTTTGGAAATACGTGCTATAGTTTGTACCCTCTGAAACTTAGGCTGAAATTTTATTCTTATTAAGTGATATTAAGAGGTAGTACCAGGTGGGATTTTAAAAGCTGAGTAGTCTCTGTCTTAATGGATGAATGAACCCATTCATGTGATTAATGGATTAATGGGTCAGTGGGTTATCTCAATAGTGAGTTTGCCATGAAGAAAGATAAACTTGAGTCATATGTAGGAAAATAGAGGCAACTTGAGACCATAATGTTAAGTAAAATAAATCAGATACACAAGCTTACATAATCACATGGTTTCTCCTATGAGAGAAATCATGTAATTATTTATAAATAAAGAGAAAAATAAAAGATAAAAGGAAATAGGGAGACAGATCTTTTGCAAAAGGGAATGGAACCAAGAAATTGTGGGAAGGCAAGGGTAAGAGATGAAACATAATTAGGATATACTGCATACATGTACCAATTCCTCAAAAGGAATATAATTGTGTGTACTGAAAACATGTACAAAATTGAAGAAACTGGTGTATGTGCTGTTTAAGAAGCCATACTGGCAAGGTTACGTGTTCCCTGTCTCTCGCCATGATTACTTGAACATCTTTAGATCTGTACACCTTGGGACACTGACGGCAAAGAAGTCCATGACTAAGCACAGTATTCACACCCTTCTTCTCCCTGAGCACCCATTGTTCCCTCTATTTACTTTTTCCCCACATTTTCCTGTTGTTTGCTTTTTTGATTGTTTGTTTATTCTCTTCTCTGCTTTGATGTAAGAGTAGGACTCTAAAACCTAATTTTTAGAGGCTATTTTTTCCCCTTATTGAGTTTATTGGTACATTTTAGGTATACAGTACAGTTACATTCATCCTTGGGATCTTGCACCTTTACATGACAGGTCTTGGTTCTCATTTTTTCCCCTTATCCGTGCCCTCCCTTCACCCCCTCCACCCCATTTACAAACACATTTTTTTCCATTTTTTCATTTTGTCATATTTTTTTCTTTTCCCTTATTCCCTTTCCCCTGCCCTTCCCACTTTCCCTACACCTTTAGCCCTTTTCTTCCCATTTCACGTGGTCAATTATCTCATTAGGATCTTATGTACCATTATAGCTTTTCACACCAGAGAAACTATTTAGTATTTACACATGTGTGACTTATTTATTTCACTTAGGAGCATATCCTCAATATGTATCCATTTTCCTATGAATGAATCTAATTTCTCATTCTTTATGGCTGAGTAGTATTCCATTTTATAGAAAAACCACATTTTCTTTATCCACTTTCCAACTGATGGGCAAATGGGCTGTTTCCAAGATTTAGCTATTACAAACTGCGTCTATAAACATTGGTGCACATATATCACTGTGGTATGATTCCTTTAATTCTTTTGGAAAGATACCCAGCAGAGGGATGGCTGGGTCAAATGGAACCTCTAGTCCCAGCTCTTTGAGGTATCTCCATATGGATTTCCATAGTGGTTGCACCACTCTGCACTCCCACCAACAATGGAGAAAGGTTCCTTTCTCCCTACAGTCCCACCAACATTTGTTATTGTGTGATTTCTTTGGAGGCTATTAATGTGACATTAAGTGTTGGGTGACCTGGCAGCCCATTTCCTAGGGAAGACCACATATATTAGTGCCATTAAGTCTGATGGGATGGTCAGGCTTGGCAGAAACACTCTTCCAATCCCCTTTCTAAAGACTAAATGCCTTGCTACCTGTCTCTTTGGAACTGAGTGGGGAAGGAAGATGCACGGTGTTTATATTGTTTCCCATTAACGCTCCTGTTTTTCAGTTTGGTATCTTTATTCTCTACCATGTCCGTTCAGTGCCTCTGCAAACAGCATGCTTTAAGTGCAGCAGGACCACCTGCCGGTTTCATGGTCTCTTCCATGGGTTCATTATGCCACCAGTTTCACAGCTTCCTGGGGATGGTGGGGTGTCACTGTTGCTCCCTTTTGCTTTGGCTAACTGGTAGTTGATAGTCATCCCCACCTTCTCCTGGGCTGGACACTCTGAGCTTGTGAAGCAGTTACTCTTCCACTGAGCTCTAGGTAAGCTCTTCCAGCTTTTGATAGGCACTCTGTTCAGATGCCACTTATTCATCTGCTTACTACTCAATCTAATTGCTATTTTTCTCTGTTTCTTTGTCCTTTGAGTTTATGGTTTTGGAAATTAAAATGTTACTGTCATTTTAGTGGGGTTCTGTAAGAAACAAAAGGTTCAATGTGTGGTCAATTTACCATCTTATCTTAAACCTCTCATTTTGAAGGCACATACATACCAATGAGTATTTTTTAATCCTTTGTTCTACCTAAAACCTTAAATAAACTGAATCCAATGTGTAAAAGGATGATAAAGATGTGCTTTTTATTTTTAATCAGTTTGGCTGCTTTAATAGAATAAAATGTTTTATTTTTCTTTCTGTTACTTTCTTCTAAATGTGTTAAAGAGGCTTTATCATTTGTCATTGATTTTTATGCTTTTGTAATAAGAGGTGTGTAAAATAAACCATAAATAGTGTAAGAGGACTTTGTGTAAATGATTTATAACACTTTTTGTGAGAAGACTTCAGTGGAATTATTCAACTGCATCTCCTGGCATGTTAAATAACCTTCTTAATATATTTTATCTTCCCCATCTGTTTTGATTTAAGGTTGATTACACAGACATGCCATGCAGCGAAAAGCCACCTGATCGCTTTGGTGGTGTATTATGTATGCATTAAGCTTAAAGTATTTTCAGAGAAGAAACATAAAGCTGCTACTGTTAAATTATATCCATTTTGTTAGGTTTCTCCTTGGTAGATTACCTCAAATATTGAGAAATTAAACATCAGAAATATTCTTAGAAATGTATATACCTGATTTCTTAAAACAAGCTCAACGAAACCTGCCACTGATTCTCCAGCCGGCAATTCTCTGACTATAACCCTAGGGAAATACATCGCACAAAGGTTAAAGCAGAGGAGACCTGCGAGACGCGGAGCAGCCAATCCGGTGGGAGGGTCTGAAGATCGGGGTCTGCAGGCAGGCGCACCGAGCTGAGCCGGTTAGTCTCTGACTGCGGATGAACACCACACACATGTCGTAAATGTTCCTTATGTTGGCTGCAGCCACCAAGCAGACCCGTAGCTAAGAAGACAGGGATAGATGCCCTGCAACACATCCTGCACAACGGCTGACAAGACAGATACCCCTGTGCTGGAATGTTCTCCTTCGAAGGTATTGGTTCTTTTTCATTGAGTTTCTGTATTTTTTGAGAATTACAGAAAGCAGAGCAGCTGGTACGAGTGAAGAATCTCTGCTTTCTAGTAACGCTTTGTTCCTGTCCTCAGTGGAAATGCCAGCTTTAAAATGGTTAATCTCTGGGGGAGACCGTGCTAACTAAGCAGGATAAAGGAACACTTTACATTGCTTAAGCGTACTGTGCACAGGCCTTTTATTAGGGCGGACTCTTTGTTAATGTTGCTATTGTTCTGACTGTGAGCTGGTTAAAAATGCAGCTTTAAATCATCACATTCTACCTCATCCCTAACTAAGAGCACCCAATGGGAAGGATGGGGGTGTGGATGGGCCACATACCGTACCTTTAAGGTTGCTTTCATTTAGATTGCTGTTGCTACTGCTATCAGCCTTAGACAGGAACAAGGTCTAAATTGCTGATCAAAGAGAGAGAGAAAAGATTTGGCCAGTATGCGGATTCTTCTTTGCCTAAGACACAAGTTTCATACAATGTGAGCACTTTGCATATTTTCATTGTACTTAATAATTAAGATGCCTTCATCATCATTTATCACTGACAGCTAGTGTAATCATCTAAAAGTCATCAGGATATGAGGAGCCCTTGCTTTACTTGCCAACGTAATTGGAAGGATAATTTAATAAGTTACAGAGTAACAAAATACCGGAGAGAAACATATTGCAGTAGATGAGGCATGAGATTGCTTTGTGGAGCATTTATTTTTGAGAGTAAGCGCCTTCTTTTGTCTGTCATCCTCATCAATTATCTGTTGGAAGGAGTAGATAAAACAGAAGCTTCTATCGCATCCCAAACGCTTAAACTGACATAATTATGTATTCTATACATCAGGCAAGATTTATTTTATATCTAAGACATTCAATTGTTATGGCATATGGAAAGGTTCTCTAGTGAGTAGTTCATTATCCTCCACGGGACGTGTGAAGTCGCACATGAGTGGGTTACGAATGGTGACCTGAGTGAACGGGGGAGAATCTGGTTTCTCAGGGCAGACGTGAAAGCAGGGAATGTTGTACTTCATTTTTGTATTTGTTTCTAAAAAACACAACCCACAGAAATTTTAATCTTCATGGCGAATTGTTAGGGCTAACATTTTTAATGATTTGTCTCTGAAAGCTCTCATAAGTGATACAGATTCTTTGTGCAGTTGTTTTTTTAAAAGAAGAGAAACATTAAGGCAGTTTCTAGAATGCTAGGCTAATGCTGATTTTTATTCTTTTAAATCTATGTATTAATTATGATCCATGCAACTAAATACACCTTAACTCTGTTATATTATCAATCGTGATCTTGTCATACACTTTGTTATTTTCAGTTTCTCTAAATGTTTATAATGTGTGTGATTGCATTTATCAAATGTAAGCAAGTAAAACTAATATGTATAACAATTAAAATCATTGTTTCCTCATAGGTAATATAATCCATTATAATGAAATATTAAAATTATAACTTTAAGGTTAAAGAAGCAACTATGAAATAAAATAAGAACTTTTTCATATGTGTGAAATCACTATTTATTTTTATGTTTAAAAAATTGCTTTTGAGAAGGTAAATTAAAAAATTGATTGAGTGACTATTGAGAGTCCTTTAGCAACTTTGCTGAACAAAGAGACTACAGAAGTATAGGATCTTGTGCTTGACCTGAATTCTTACACTGGAGACAATGAATTATCTTTGCTTTCTGCTAAAGGAAGATTAAGATGAATAGGCAATGTAACCTTAGAAAATAAGGCTGGTGTCAAAGAGGCATTTTAGGGTCGCAAGAGATGGGTTAAGCTAAGGAAGGGATTAAGGTTAAAAAAAGTGACATTTCCCTGAGAGGTCGTACAGGAGTGGAATATTATATGAAAACTAGCCTTTAACACCAGAAAATCCTAGTGTAAATCCCAGCACTACCACTTATTCCTTGTGTGAACTACATGGATTAGATCTTCCTGACCGGATTGTGAAAGTTATAAGAAGTCCATGTAATTATAAGTAATTTATGTAAATATCAGATGGGTGTAATTATAAAGATATGAGAGCAAAATAGATTCTCATCTCATGGGGCTGACTAGGCGACATAATTACCCCTTAGAAGAGGGACTGACACCCCTGGAGACAGAAGAAAGGCCCTCAGTGACACCTTCATCTCTGTCCTCGCCTGCCTCATTGTCTTTCATCTCTCAACACCTAAACTTCTACCTTTGAGAACACTACCTTCATTTTAATTCTTTGAAACCTATTGAAATGCAAATAGCCTTGGGAATAATACTTTAAGATGTTATTCCTCCTTGGTGTTCTGGGAGGGCCTGAGAACAGATGCTTACTGGGGAACCAGGGTAGAAGAGAGACTTTTACAATCATGAGACCAAGCAAAAGGATGCTATTGAACAAGTACGAGCTAATTGGAAAGGTTGGAGTCTGCGAAACATATTCTGAAATACGAACAAAATTTAATAAATGACTAGAGGATAAAAAGGACCATACAATTGGGTGGAGGGTCCAAACTAAAGTTGAAAGCCCACATTAGCAACACTCTTTAAAGAGAAACGTGATATATATATATTTTTTTTCTTGGTCATTTATGAGGGTGTTTGCAATACGCAGTGTCTTTCATACTGTTCGTAAGAAGAACTTATTTACTAGTTTGAAGGGGAATAAACAAGAGGAAAAGGAAACGAAATCGAAAGACCAGAGCAGTTTTGTGGTTTTCTGTTTTGTTTTTTGTGGCATGGTGCTTTTTGCCAGAGTGCATGTGAGAAAACAGTGTGAAGAACGGCTTTGTTGGAGACTGACAGGCTGTGTGCGAGCTAAATTTCAACATCACCTGAGAACATGAATACTGCTCCTGAGCAAAAGGATCTTCAAACTTGTATAGCCTTTTAAACTCTCTACTCGTGATAACTCAGTGGCACGTCTTGATTTTTCTCCAACTTGCACTTAGTTGCATTTGCTCCTACCTGTTGAAGAGTTATTAGACCTAGAGAAGGCTGCATGCTTCTTGAAGACCAAATGCCCTGGCAGGGTGGTTACTGGGAGGATCCTGATGTTTCCCCAATCATCCCTTCCACAGGCTATTCCTTAGTGGGAGCTGCAACTCCACTATCACCCAGACATCTGTGTGTGTGAATGAACACTGTAAAAAGCTATTTTACCTTTCTGTTTTCCACTACTTATGATATTGTCCTTTCTTTTTTTATTTGTTTCCCTTACCAGATTGGAAATCTTCCAGGAAAAGTATAATCTACCACTGCAATATAAAAAAAAATTATATAAGCATTTAACATATTTTTCCTATTATTCATCCTTGATTTTTCTCTTTATATTTTGGTATTATGGTATGAGAAAGCCATGCAATATTTAAACGTGTATGTCTCATTTATTACACTTGACATTATGATTATGTACCCTAGGTTTAGCTTAACACAATTCATCCCTCAAGAAGTGCATGGATGCATCCACATTGAATGGATTAGCTATATAATTTGCACAAAACACAGAAAATGGACACATTAATAGCATAAATTTGACTTGACAATAAAAAGTGGGTGTTTGTAAAAATGTACTTTTGTTCAGTATCTCTCAGCAATCTCAGGTGACTGTATTCTGGCTCCCTCATGATACAATTTCCTTGGGGAATTGTGGTGATGTCCACGCAATTCTGATAAATGCACACTAGTAAAACAAGAGGTCACCTCATGAGTGGAGGAGCCCAATCCAGAATGTGCAATGTCAGGGAGGGCTGGTGAGAAGGGGTGCAAAGGAGCAACAGAACTATCTGACACCTATGGGAGGTGGGGTTGGCTTCTAAGGGGGATAAAGGACACGGACACCGGGGCAGCAACGCTAAGTGGTGGTTTGAGCTTCTGGAGTCAGATGGAGGACCTCCGAGTGATCAACCTCTCTGTCACCAGAAAACACATAAAGACATTTTTAAGCAATGTATGGAATTGTCCTCTCCATCCCTCACAAATGTTTAAATTCTCCTTTATCTTTTCAACATCCTTGTATGGACAGGGAAAAGCAGTTAAGTTTGTGTTTTACCCAGTGTGCCAGAGTGGTGATGTATTGGCACATACCTGTGAACAACCAGGGCCCTGTGATTGCAAAATCCTTTTCAGGAAGGTAATGGAAAAACAATGAAGCTATTCTATTGGAATGCTACCCCAAAAGTTTGTCTTGTTTTGTCTAGTGATGTCATTGAGGGATCATTTGAAGGTAGGATCTTGGTTTCTGATCTGTGAATTGCTTGGTCTAAAATTCAGTTCTTCCCTCTCTGTTTTAAACTCTATTGTGGTTATTGTCTTCATTACTTCCCTCATTGCTGGGGTAAAGTACCCAGCACCCACAGTTTGAGGAAAAAGAGGTTTATTCATTTCAGTCCTGAGGACTGCACGGCAGAGGAGCATGACAGAGGAAAAGTGCCTTCATGGCACGGCCACTGGAAAGCAGAGAGTGGAGGGAGAAGCCAGGAAGGGCTTCTAATTCAAGTGAGTTCTAAGGCCTCCATAGTTCAATCATCTTCTAAAGGTCCTACCTGTGATTGATGAGGCTTTAGGTATAAACCATAACAGGTATTTTTCCTACCAGCAGACACCAGTGAAACATTCATATGGGTTCACTTCATGGATGTTCAGTTTCCTCTTGGACCATCTGGAACTTTGTTTCATTTGTATTCTGTTCACCGGGACATTTAAGCTCCCTCCCCTCAATAGCACAAGAACAGACTCACTATTGGTTCAGATTATTGTGCAGTTTCTGAAGTGTCTCCCCAAAGCCCACTTGTCCAGCTTTCTTTTTTTTTTAATTCTACTTTTCAAGGAATGACAGGTAACATTAATAAAAAATAGACTTTCAGCAAGTCAAAAGCGCATTAAAAATATTATTCCCAGTATGGTGTTATATTTCTTATGGTTCCAAATATGCATTTTAGAAAAATCATAGCTGGGATCAGGAAAGGACATTTGTCATTCCGGGACCAAATTATAGGGCACACTTGAGTCATAGGTAAATATTTCTATTGAATAAATAATCTATAAAGCAACATAAAATTGCCTCCTTACCCTCCACCAACCCACCCCATCTCCCTTCTATTAACTGTGACAAAACTATGACCTATTCTTTTGACTGTAGATTCTCAGAATCTACACTTTACCTTCCCCTAATTCTGTTTTATTCATAGACCTAGAATTGCTTTCTAGTTTACTTTCCAAAAAGTGGGGTTTTGAGCTGTAGCCTCATTTCCTCTAAGAACTTCATTCTCAAAATATTCTTAATAGTACCAATTGCAGGAACAACTCTTTCTTCCTGGTCCCCTCGTTTTCTTTTCCTCTAGGCATTAAGGTGAGATAGGGGACCCTTGGTAACTGGAGTGATGAGTGACAAGATGTCAGCAAACATTCTGAGAACACTGATGTTTTCAGTTAAAGTCTCAAATAGGTTTCAGGTCCGGCGTCTCCTTTAAATTTTAAATCATCTTTGATTAGCCTCTTGTAAGGTCTCTCACCAGAGGGCTGTTTTAGGTTTAATGGATATATATTTTTCCCTCTTCCATATATTCTCCACACTTCTGCACATTATGATCTTATATTACCTAGGGGTTTTTTCACATTATTCTTTTCCTTAAAATATGCCAGTGCTTGCTCCCACTTCCTACTTTCTTACTCCAGTACAATGGGATAAAATGGAAATTCTGCAGTCAAATGGACTGCAGTTCAAATACTTACTGAGCCATTTTCAGTGGTTGACAACATTGATTTCTATGTCAACAAAATGGCACTGATATCTGTCCACACTGTATTTTATTTAAAGCTTAAATAAGATAGTGACTATAAGTCTCTAGGATCTCATTTGTTTCCAAGTAGCCACTTAATAATTTGGAAATGATTCTTCCTGCTCCAGAGTCAAGTTGAGGCTCAATAGTGGGCATAGCACAAAAGACACTTTCATTATCTGATGCCTGCCCAAGTAGTTGCCCACATCCTGCCCCAACGCCCCCGCTCCCACCTCTGATTATGTTCTTGAGCAATTCTGGAGGTCTTGGGCATCAAATGCTCTTTTAGTCTTCATGCGTCTATTCTCACCATTATAGGTATTGCTTCCTTAACATAGAATGTAATCCCTTGCCCAATCCCTTCCTCTATTTCCTGGAAATCTGTTCATTATTGAACATATAAGTCAATACTCATATGCCTCTTCTCGGAGATATTCTTACAAATCACAACAAGCTATCGAACATTTGGCAGTCTTTGCTATGTGCTATGTTAAGTAAGCATTTTATACTGTACTTTAATGATAAAAGTCATTATTCTGTGCATCACAATATATTGCCTGTTTTTTGCACTACATTTGTGAAGTGCTGGAGTGTAGAAAAACAGATTATCATAGCTTGAATGAATAAATGAATAAATTAGTGAATTAATAGAAAAACTGGGAGGAATAGTGTATTAGGGGATGTGAAAGTGTTTCCTGAGCTGGTCAATATTTTAAGGAGAGATTTATAAAGATGCCCAAGAACTTTAGAAAAGTGGTTATATAAAACAAATTTTAAAAACCCTCTTAAAAGCCAGAAAAGTCTGATGGAGATTGGAGAGGTTCAGGTAAATATAGATGGCCTGATAAGAAGCATTAACAATAATAACGGAGGAGAAGCTACATCAGGAGTTCAAGAAGAAAGAGTATAGAAATGCATTAAGTATATACAGGTTTCAGTTCCTAAAGCAGTTAGTCAGAGTGACCTGGACAGAAGGGAAATCCTAGATAGCAAAAGAGCCAGTCTCTTTCTGAATGAATAATAATGTATTCTATTAACACTTCCATAGTGCTAGGTCAAACGGTAAGCATATTACATAAATTGGCTCATTTAATCCTACTTTTTAAAAAATCAAGAGAAAAACAATTTTACAGTGGCTGTTCTATGAATTGGACAACAGAAGCATGAACAGACTTGTCTAGCAGAGAGCTGGAAATTTTTCATAGAGCTGCTCTTCTGCCTCGTTTAGAACACAGTGAGAGTTAGAAAGAGGCGAATTCATTACTTCGGCAGAAAAAGACATCACACCTCACCTCCATATTTTGGACACAGAGGAAAAATGCAGACATTAAAAGCTAAGGAAATTAAGATGCTAGAAAAAACAAAGATTTCTACTCTGTGGGTCCCCTAAGACTCCCATTGCTGTTGTAGGGAGATTACTGTGGGCACTGAAGTCCAGCCACATTCACAGGTTGTATTTCTCTGGATAAGGGAATCAAAGGATAGGAAAGGAATTCGAGAGAAGCGAAGGAGGGAAAACTATAAATTCCAAGCCATAATCTTTGGAGACAGAAGTCCTCCCTCCTCTCAATCCTGTCCTCACCCCTCAGTACTTGGCTACTGAGAAACGCAGTGGAAATGGGGAGCCACAGCAGTGGCAAATCGTGGGCCGAGCAGTTATGGGTTGGTCTCTGCCGCAGGAGAGGTGTCTGACTCCATCACCCCGCGACAGTCACTGACGAGAGATGAATTCTAGGGTCGGGAGCTATTCCACAGGCTATCAGTTTGCCCTTTGCAGTTTTAGTAAAGCGTGTAGCGTCTGTGTGATAAAAACAAAGCTAGATGAAAGTTTTGTCTTACTTGGCACTTTTTATTTGAGAGCTGTATACTGAAAATGCGTGGTATTTACAAAATTAGGTTCAGGTGTACAGTATGTGTTGAATTTACTTCATCAATGTATCTTTAAAAGAATGAATTTATTGTTTAGGGGAAAATAAGGTGGATGAGAGGATAGAACTTTATTGTATCTTTTGTTTGGTTTGTATTCCCTTTGCTGATGTTTTGATTAGAACATTATCAAATAAAAATAGTTTTAAATATAACTGTCCAAGAAATGTCACACATTGTTTTTTTTTTGTTGTTGTTGTTTTTTTTTGGCAATTCATGTCTGTAGTCTCTTATCACAATTTATACTTCATGCATTCCCGACTGGCTTTCCTACTAGCTAAACTTACAAAAGGTATTAGTGTGGATACTGCTGTTCTTAATCTTTTTAATGTTTTTCTTCCATTCTCATGACAGCCTTAATTCACACACACTTTTTGTTTGTTCTCCTTACGATAGTAACTCTGTAATGGGTCTCTAGGCGTGGCTCCTCCAGCTTCTGTGTGAAAGCATTACTTTTGAAAATATACATTCTCTTATGTTAAACTTTTTGAATAGCTCTTTGCTCTTTAAATAAAGTCCAGCTACTCTCATGGATTAATTTCAGTCTTTCTTGATATCTCTCAACACTGAGCCCTTTAATGGTTTTGGCAACTACTTTTATGTTTTGAACTACTTGTAACTGGGAACTTATCTTGTATTTTCACCATCCCAAGGTTTTGTGAATATTGTTGTTTTTGCCTAGAAAATTCGCCTCTATCCCGGATACTTCTGTATTCTCTCTAACACTTTCATCTCTGTGTGTCACAGCTTATGGCAAAACTTCTTTCATTATTTCCACTGCTCACACACTCAGCATTGATGAAATGTCCTCCCTCAAGCTCATTTACCACCCTGTCCACTCTTCTGACACAACTGCCATGTTTTAATAGATGCCTAGTTCTCAGTAAATGCTTGGTGAATCAATGAATAAAGGATAAAAAAAACCAAGAATCTTCAATAATGAAAATAGTTAAGAAAAACATTTTCCCATAAAAATATAATCAGTGAAACACTAGAAGAGATCTGTAGTGAAATCAACTTCCAAAGATTCGCCAAAACTGTGCGGCAATCAAGAAATACCCTGAGATTTGAATCATTTTCATTTTTATTCCTACTTTAAAGTGCTGCCAATTAAGTGTGTTCATTTTACTTCAACTCAAACAAAATGTGAAGATGCAGTTAAAAATGTGTTCAAGAATATGGTGTCCCTTATTACCTTTCCCCTACCCTACCCACTTCCCCTACACTTTTAGCCTTTTTCTTCCTATTTCACATTGTCATTTATACCATTAGGATTTTATGTACCATTATAGTTTTTCACCCCAGGGAAACTATTCAGTATTCATACACGTGTGACTTATTTATTTCACTTAGGAGTATATCCTCAATATGTATCCATTTTCCTATGAATGAATCTAATTTCTCATTCTTTATGGCTGAGTAGTAATAAGGGAAAAAAAATGTAAGAAAATGAAGAAATGAAAATAATGTATTTGCAAATAGGGAAGGGAGGAAGGGGGTGAAGGGAGGGCAGGAACAAGGGGAAAAAATGAGAATCATGATCTGTTATGTAAAGGTACAAGATCCCAATGATGAGCGTAACTGTACTGTATACCTGAAATGTACCAGTAAACTCAAAGAGAGGGGGAAAAAAAAGAATACGGTATCCCTTTATGTGCTGGTAATCTCATCCAAACATCTGATTAGCTTCCATATTTATTCAGCATTATCCTGTCGAGATAGAGCTGATGCAATGTATAAAATTCTCAAAATAACCAATCCTCTCATTGCAATAGCTGCTGAATCAACAAATTGATGGAATCAAATAGGTGGATTAAGCCTCCAAGCTATCACAGTTTCGTTTTGGCATTTACTTTATTGCTGATAGTTAATATTCTATTTAATATTCAGGGCTTTGCTTCAAATCACCACTAACTTGAATAAAACAGAGAGAGCATTGGCATAAATGCCCACCTTTTAAAATGTGATGCATAGCTTCCAGATCCCCAGATACTCGTGGTTTTATGTTTAGAGCTTCCTGTAAAGCCTTAAAATGAGTGCTTTATTCCTATAAATTTGTAGCTGCTGCATTTCAGGAATTCAACAACAAGATGGGGACGGGGATGTAGCTCAGTGGTGCTGCTGCCTGCCTCACAAGTGCAAGGTCCCAAGTTCAGTCCCCAATACCAAAAAAAAAAAAAAAAAAAAAAAAAAAAAAAAAAAGAAAAA
>NW_022900930.1:20893628-20960731 GCF_012274545.1 Fukomys damarensis
GGGGGGGGTAGAGACAGGGTCTCACTGCGTAGTTGAGACTGACTTGGAAGTCACTATGTAGCCCAGGCTGGTCTCGAACTCACAGCAATCCTCCTGCCTCAGCCTCCCAAGTGCTGGGATTACAGACTTGAGCCTCCACACCCAGCTATGAAATGTATTTGACACCAAATGCTTCAGCTATTACTGCTGGCACTAATTTTTCAGTTGTTTGTACTTGAGATAAAAGAAAAACACATTGTTTCCTTACTATGGGATGTAAGGTACTATTTAGTGGCTTGCCAAAAACTTTCATGAAATTCACAGAATCATATTCGTTTATACTCATAATTTTTGAGGACATAAAGTCATTTGATCTACCTGTCTAATGAATGGCTTCAATGAAACCTTGAAGACATGTATTACTGGATTCTTCTTGCTGTGCTGGGGTTTCATTGTTAAATATTTATAAGAATTTTGTGTCACATTTCTATCTCTCTATAATATGAAAAATATAATTGCATCATGAGAGCTGAATGGATTTTGTGCTGTACATTTCAGATCTATGTCATACACATATTCTGTCTATACAGTATTAAATTTCTTATATTATACAAATTCACAGCCTGGAATTATTTGTTAGAAGTGGAATGTCATGCCATCTCCAAATTCATGAAAATAGATGAAATTGAGACTCAACCTATCCAGGTATTTAAGTGACTTGGACAACATTGTACAAAGGTTCATGAAAACCTGATCAGCCCAGAGTCCACACAATGGCTTTAATCTGGTACCTAACATCTCCACTTGGAACCTCCAAATTAAGTTCTTGCCAGTGTTATCTAGAGGTTGCAGAAGATTTGAATAAAGAAAGTAGATTGATATGTAAGTATTTAGCTCTCTATGGGAAGGCCTTCCTAAGTGGTGCATGTACGGTAACACAATATGAAAGAAAGTGAATAGGGAATTTTCATCAATTAGTTCTTGATAAAGAGTGTCTTGATAAAGAGTCAGAATGACAAATGTAAGTGGGATGTAGCTTTTGTGGGTAATATTCTAAAGCATTACTATTAGCTTTGTTTTCAAAATTTTTATGTTAAACATTACACATTCAACATTTCAAACATACGAAAGTTGAAAGACAGACACAGTAAATATCTGTTGGCTAGATTTAATTATTAACATTTTACCATATTGCTAAATCCCCATGCATGTGTATTTTGAAGATACATTTGAAAATTGGTTGCAGATATCATGACAAGCTGTACTCCTAGATGTAAGATACACTACGAATAATGACATTATTCTGCACAGCACTCATTTACAGCACAATTTAGAAAGTTAGTGGTTTCCTAATATCATCCACTGTGCATGTCATTTTCAATGGCTCCCTTTTAATTATTATATTCTTTGCTCTTTAACTGTGTTGTACTTGGTTAAGATCCTGAATTTAGTCGATTAATCTACGACATTCTACCTACTGTTTTTTCCTCTGATATTGACTTTTTGAAGAGAGCAGGCCCAGTGTCTTGTAAAATGTCTCACAAGCAGGATATATGTGTTTCATTTCAGTGATGTTTAGTTTTCATTCCTTTTTTCCCACTAAATGGAAATTATTTCATACAGCTTGAGTAAAGACTATTTAGATGTTTTTAACAAGAATATTCCTACCTGATATTTTATGTGGCCTAACAACTGGAGGCACACAATTTCATGACATCTGACTTCACTTAAAGCTGCATTTGATATTTCAGTTAAGGTGTTGACTGCTAGATATTTCTACTAAAAAAAAAAGTTTCTTCTTTTGCAATATTAGGTAGTGAGAGGTACTCTTTTGCTACTGTGTGGAATATCCTATTTTTCACTCTGTGGCCTTAAACAAGCTAAAGAGCTTTCCTGGATTTATTTTTACTGAATGTATTCAAATGGTGATCTATAAAGCAAATATTTCTGCTAGTAGCTTCCTTAATCCAATTTTAACACATCAGAAATGTCAAAACTTCCCCAAAATTAAAATTATGGTCCAATTAAACCATCTACATTATAGAAAATACAGATACCATAAATATATTAACTGAGGAATATTTTTCTTGTTCTAATTATCAAATAGACAACTGTCTGTATATTATCTGTATATAAACCATCTTTGCTATGTTACACTCCCAGAAACATTTGAATGATTTGGGGAACTGTGCCTTGTTCTTGCAGTTTTTTTCTTGGAATACAGAGCAGTTTACATCATAATGACAGACCTAAGAGGAAGCCAGACTTCATCTCTTTTTCAGTCTGCTTTATGAACTCCCTCAGAACAAGAACCATAATTCTTTTTTTTTTTTTTTTTTTTTTTTTTTGGTACCAGGGATCAGACTTGGGTCCTCGCCCTTGCGAAGCAGGCCACCGAACCGCTGAGCTAAATCCCCGGCCCAAGAACCATAATTCTAATGATTTTAGAATAAAGTAAGGGGCAGATGTGGAAGGCAGGATCTGGGAAGCAGTGCTAATGAGCAATGAGAACTTAGTGGAGTCAGTCCATGGGAATTCTAATGAAACAAAACAAAACAATGCTTGGAGTAGAACTACTCGAATAAGTTGCCTGGTATGATGAGAGACAATTATTGGGCTGGATATTTGCATATTGGGCTGGGACTTTTAAAATGGTCGAGTCATTGGTAATGAATGCTAACATTATAGGGTACATGTCAAGAAATTTGTGTCCCTGCCTTCCTGAACAAGTTATACAACCTGGAGCTCATGGAACGACTTTGGAGCACTGAGCTAGAGAAAATGGAAAAGAGAGTGTGTGGCTATCAAAACAATATCTGAAGTACAAAATGTTAAGAAGTGCTTCCCCAAAATGTAGAAAGTGGAAACTCATGGAAAATATCTGAACAGGGGTAGTGTGATGAACATACTATGTAGAAAAATGAAACTGATTTTCAAGGATCTGAAGAAATGATACAAGATATTCCAGGTAAGAAGAGAGGATAACTCTGCCATAAAGAAAGATAAACTTTAAAAAATAAAGACACATAACTTGAGAAATTCATAGGTAAATGGATGTAATTTGAGAACATAATGTAAAGTGAAATAAATCAGACACGCAAGCTTAATGTGGCATGGTTCCTCCTTTATGGGAAACTCAGAGTATATATATGGAAATGAAGAGCAAAATGGAAGATAGATAAATAGAAAGTAGAGAGAAGTGCTGATGATTCCCCAAATCTCCTATTCCGCTGTTTTAAAGCATGCTAATATATGCTTATTTTTTCATTTATCCTACTGGCTTCCTATTAGTTCATTGAAAAGAAAGTTTTGTACTGGCATCTTTTTGTTTCTTCTTTGTAAGAGACAATCTTCTTTGTCGGTGTCTTGTACTCTGAGGAATCACTTCGAAGATAACAATATACTATGTATTTATTGTTATTCCCTTATTATTTTGTTATGAAGTTTTGTTTTAGTTTTTCATAAAATGAAAAAGAAGAGATGAATACCTCTTCGGTTATACTGCACAGAAAGGGATGCTGAGGGCCAATGCCTTCTGGGGCAGCTCCCCTCCGTCACATTGCAGTTTCTACCTCCTCTTTCCCAGTCTGCTCTCCTGAAGTAAGCCAGTGGTCTTGTTTCATGATTGTAATGAAGCCTCACTTAAACTCTCCAATCAAGAGCCTGTAGGAGAAAGTAAAGATGTAGAGTTTTGCTAAATGCATCTCTTACCACTATGGGTAGAAGGACTGACCTGGAAGTATGTATAAATGAAGGATTTAGTGTATCTATCGTTGTGTTAGGAGAAATTGGACTCTCCACTTCTTAGGCTAATCGTTATCCTTGAGATGTGGGTATTCTGTTGTTAAAGAGCAAAAGGTTGGATTCAGACACTGGGATGAGTGAACAGACATTTATTGAATCCTTACAAAATCCCCACTAAGAAATTGTTTCAATTCTACTGTAAGATTGAGGAAACAAGTTTAGAGAAGTTACTTCATCCACAATGAGACTGCTGGTAAATTGTGGACTTTAACATGCTTTTCAAAAAGGTGTTTAGGGCTGGACTGTAACATGCATGGAGCTTTTTATTAAAACCCTAGCACAAAAGGGGAAAATACACTTAGGAGGACAAGTAATACATTTCTAATAGTTTTTAAAAGCACTTTCACCAAATTCTTTTAAGGTGCTCTTTCTTATCACTAGTATAGCACTAGTAAATTTTTCTTAAAATGGGATTAAAGTACAAAGCTATCAGAAAACTATGACATAATAAAAATTAACCGAATGTCATGTTAGAACAGAATAACTCATCGATCATTCAAGAAGATAATTTTGAGTGGAATTTCAATTAATTTTATAACTAAAATGCCAATGCTGTCATTTAATTCAAAGATTCATTGGGATCTTTAATATAATACTCTTACTCCCTAAGAAGTTAAACTTATTTTTTAAAACATTTTGAGTAGACATTCCTGAGGAATTTCTACCTTTAGAGAAATTGAGAACCAGTACCATGCTGTACTATTAGCAATGAAAACAGAGGACAGGAATGGGGGTGGGAAGGCGCACATTCCAGGTGGCAGAAAGAAGAAAAACTTGATGTAAATTACATTTCCATTAGCAATGATGCCCATACTTTCTTGCCGAAAAATTGGGACATGTGCTGAGACAAAGAATGTTCAAAATTAGGACTCTCCAGTAAAATGCCCCTCTCAGTTTGTCCTCAGTAAAAATTCGTTGAAGGCATGGTGGGCTGGTGAACCTGGAACCAACCTGAGGTGGAATAAACTACTTTCCTCGGTGCTTTCCTTAGGAAGGTTGTGTGCTTACTTGGTTTTGGTACATCTAAATATAGGACCAAGCTTGAACAGAAGCCTTTCCTCACTGCAAACTGAGCTGTACATGGCTGTGATAGTAGTTAATGGATGGTCAACTTGAGTAGGATTGCTCAGCTGGGCTGAAGCTAGGCTCTGAGGAGTGGTATAAAGGAAGGACAGGAGGGGAAGATTTTATGTTGATTTCCCTCAGAGAAGCTGCTCTGTTCTTGCAGTCTGAGTCCCAGTCTTCCCCGAGGAGAGCTGTCGTTCTCCTGGGAGGAGATCCGGCCTTCTCCCTTGCCTTGAGTGTCGTCTTCTGGCCTCTGGCATGGCCTCTTTGGCTGGGAGCTCTGGTCTTTGCTTTGCTTTGCTTCGGGCATCATCTCCTGGTTTTCGGCTCTGACTGACATCCAGAGCACCCTTCAGCCTGTCAGCACAGACTCTCTAGCCTCCAGCTCGGGCCCTCGGACTTTCCAGTACCGTTCCTTCAGTCTTTCACAGCAGGCCTTTGGGATCCAGGTCCCGGGCTGGATTCCTCAAATGTCCGGCACACAGACAAATGTCTCGTGCCCTACGATGTCTGACTCAAGTAAGCATTAACTAATGCACTACTTTTCCACGTATTTTTCTGAGCTAATTCATGTTTTGGCTTCCCATCATTGTGATAAAACACCCGAGAGAATTCAGCTTAAAAGGAAAGTTTATTTTGGTCCATGGTTTCAAAGATTTGAGTCCATGGTCACTTGGCCCTGTTTCTTTGGGCCTGGGGCAGCATAACACCTCATGGTAGAAGCACATAGCAGCAGTTCTGTTTACCTCACGGCAGCCAGGAAGCAAAAAGAAGAGGTCTAACATATGAGTCTTGGTGGGTGTTATGGTTTATACTGTATGCCCCTCCTCCAAAGCCTCACGTGATCATAGGTGGGGCTTTTGGAAGGTAATTGAATCACAGGGATGTGATATTCATAAGTGATGTTGAGGTGAAGTCTAGTCAGAAGAGGTGGGCCTCTGTGGGCCAAACCTGGAAGGACATGAGATCCTTTCCTCTCATTAATCCTTCTCTCTGCCTCCTGCTGCCATGCCATGAGCTGTTTCTCCTTTGCCATGACCTCCTCCCATGCTGCCCTGCCTTGGAGACAGTTGAGACTAAGGACTAAAACTACAAACTGTGAGTCAAAGCCAGGCATGGTGGTGCATGCCTGTAATCTTAGCACTCAGGAGCCTGAGGCAGGAGGATCATTGTGAGTTAGAGGTCAGCCTCAACTACACAGCGAGTTCAAGGCCAGCCTGAACTGCATAGTAAGACCCTGTCTCAAACAAACAAACAAACAGCAACAAATAAAAACTGTTATCCAAAACAAACCATTCTTCCTTAGAAATGTGGTGTCAGGTAATGTATCACTCACTGCAATGAAAAAGTAACTAAGACAGTGGGACACTCCCAAGCCCTAGCAACTCATGTTTCTTTTTCATGATTTCCCATGTTTTGTATTAATCACCAAATACTTTTCAATCTGATTGTGGGTGACTCTGTGCAGATTAAAATGTATCAAACACATATCTCAAAAACAGCCTCCCTTACGAGTTCTTGGCTGGACCATTTCAAATTGATGATAACCCTATCAATAAATCAGCTATAGTTAGTAAGTCTAAAAAAACTAGCACTCGACTACTGATAAAGGCTACTTAGGGGAAATGCTGTCCTTTTTTGGTGGGGGTTGTTCTGATGATCTAATGTCTTAGCATTGCTATAGTAGTTGGAATGGTGCTGAAGCAGTGTCATTTGTGTGCTTGATATTTTTGTGTATGAAAGTACAGATTTCAATAGCGTATAAAAAGAGAGCAAACTAGCATAAACTCAATGAATCTCTTACACACATAATCTCCCACATCTTGTATTTGGGTTTCTCATTACAGATAAGTGATACATAAAATAATAAATAAAAAATGTCATAGAAGTAACAAAGACTCAGGCCCTTTACTTTAGGATAGAGGCACATGGAAACAGGAGATGTTTTGCATTAAACCCTTTGTGCCTTTAAGGCTAGAAAAGCTTCTCAATTATCCAGTTTGGCTTAGGTTTTATTCTACCACCTACTGAGAAACTGATATGTTGCCCACTGCTTTGGGAGTAGGAACTGTGTTTCTTTGGATTTTTTTTTCAAGAATTGTAAAAAAAAGAAACTAGATTGTTACTTCATTTTGATATCTTTTAATTTTTATTGGAGATAGAAAGAGAGATGGAATATATTTGATACATAGAAGGCACTACCAGAAACTCTTACATTGCAAATAATGGAAAAGCTGCTTGCCTCAGAGACAAACTACCTGGAAGAGTGTTGATCAAGCAGCTTGTGCCTAGAGCTGCATGCAGGAAACCATAGAACAATTTTCAGGAAAAGGCACCTAGTTTTTAAGTTTCTGGTCTAAGTTTGATGCTCATAACTGCCTCAATTTCTCCCTGGAATATTCTTTTCTATGTAAAATCTCTCACTGCTTAATGAAAGGGTGAAAGTTTTCTAAGTTAAATTGTATGCCTTAATTCTGGCACAGTACCCTCATTTGGCTGTATCAGTAGTAAAATGCAAGCCACTGGGCAGCGAGGACAGTGTCTTATGTATGTTTTTGTCCTGAGGGTAGCAAAGATCATACCATGAAGAATGGGACTCAAGACCATTTACTGGATGAATGAATGAATACGGGAAAGACTTTTTGTCCTGTAGACTCACACTGAAACAATTTTGATATTATCCAACAAGGTCATAAGAGAAAAAACAAAAATCTTATAAACAAAATCAGTCAGGTAAGCTGCGAGCTAGAGAGGAGGACTTGAACGAAATCCACTGAGATCTAAGTTTGAGAATGTGTCTTCCCCAAAGAGTTTATTTTATTTTATTTTATTTATTGTGGAGAAAAATGCTTTGAAAGAGAGATTTTTGATTTAGAACAAAACTAAAATTTCTGGAAAGCATGTACCAGTTTAGAAATAGTTTAAAGCCAGACAGAGGTTTACTTTTGTATACCTAAGCTTTTCAATCTTCTCAAGAAAGATCCTAATTTTAGGTGTCCTACTTTTGCTAAAATACAACTGCTATTGATGAAATTGTGTCCCTTACTCCGAAATTCATATTTTGCAATCCTAATCTCTCATTCCTTAAAATGTAACTTAAAAGATAGGTCATTGTTAAATTAACTAATGAGTTAAGATGAGGTCATCATACTGGAGTAGGGAGCGCACCTAATCCAGTGTGAGCTGCATCCTTATGAGAAGAGAAGATTCGGGCACAGACACAAACTAAGGGAGAGCACCATTTGAAGATGAAGACAAAATTTGAGGAAATACATTTATAAGCCTAAGAATGCCAGTAAACCACTAAGAGCTGGGGGAGAGGCATGGCACAGATTCTCCCTGCGAAGGAATCATCCCTGCCATGACCTTGATCTAAGACTTCTGGCCTCCAGAATCCTGAGATAGTAAATATCTGTTGTTTCAGTCATCCAGTTTGTGGTACCTAATTATAGCAGCCGAAAGAAACTAATAGACCCACAGAGATCATTCAAAGACGGCCCTGTTGTAATGGCCACTGCTAAATACCACGGTTCATGATCATTCCACAATAATACTGTCGAAGTGCTGTAATGTTCAAGTAGACACACGATCACTGAGAGGTTTTTACCAACCCACAAAAATGTAATTATCCACAAGCACTCTACTGCCTTTGAAGACTCTGCTGTTGTAAGTGATTCAGACTTCCCTTGAGAAAAGTGGTTATTAGTAGTCACAGTAATGTGGAATCAACTTCGTCTTTATGAAAGGCTGAAAATAATCATCATAGTTTGACTGCCTGACAGCCCCGTGTTTTCTCCATGTTGTAATGATACGAAACACTCTATTAGCAGAGGAAAAGATCTTTGGGAGAAGTATTTTGAACTAGAAGGCATGAGAAGAATTCTGTTTTTCCCATGAGGGTTAAGTAGTTGACTATTAAGAATTAAAAATAGGCTAGTTGAAAGAGTAATCCTTTGGTATCAACATTTATAGTGGAGATAAAAAACCAGAGGAAATTTTAATTAGCTGTTAGAAAAAGTTGTATGCCCTTCAGAGAGTGAGTCATAGGAACAGATTATGGCCAGGAGAGAGGAGCAGGCAGCAGGATATCCCCATCTGTCCCGGGCACTTGACAACCAAGGCAGCCCTGCAATGCAGTGACATTACTTTCAGATGATGCTGTTCTCTTAACATTTTATAATAAAAACTTGGTTCTGGATGAAGAGAAAAGGCCATGTGCTTAGACTCAGATCTTTAATAGGGGCATGTTGATTTGCTGTAGAACTATTTTTAGCCAACCAAGTATTTTAATGTGTGATTTTTTTTTTTTTTACTGGCAACAATAGTCCCTGGCCAAAGTGTGCACCTCCATCCAGAGTTAAAAAGATCATAGAATCAGAGACTTTCCAACTTGCTGGCAGGCAGAAGCTGACACTGTAAGCCACATATAGGTTATCGAAGGACAGCACCTACTTTATCCTCCAATATCCTCTGTGAGATTTCTCCAAAATCCCGGGGGAATCAACAACCATCTTTTCTCTCCTGAATGCACTGCTTTTTTCTTTTCTTTCCTTCAGACAAATGCCTATCTATCATTTATACATAGTTGTTCAAATACTTTCAATATCAGCTCTTCATGATCATGCGGCCCCATCCTCCAATGGGTCTACTGAGGTATTTGTTTGTTTCTTAACATAGAAAGGGCCTATTTCCTTCCTAAGATGCACTGCGGGGTAATCTCATATCAAAAACTTCTGTCAAGCACCCTTTTACTCACTCTCTCTGAGCTTCTGTTAGTTTAGATACTAGATCTTTTACTTACACTTCCCTCTTCTTTTTATTCTCACCTCTCTGCACCCCCATACCTTCTCCTTGCATCGTTCATTTATTTTTTGTGTTAACAAAGACTCTCTCTTTAACGTAACTCAGATCAGGGTCCTTTAAACCCTCAACCTTTGGCTCTTTCCTGGCCCATGTAGCCAACTTTTAACAGTCAGTTTAGTGAAAATCTCCCACTCTAGGTATCTGATCATCCTTGTTATCTAACCAAACTCCTAACCACCACCACCCCACTTTATATCTTATCATGCTGGCCTGCCTTCAGCAAGAATATTTTTCTTTGTCATTCTAGAGAGAGTCCGTCTAAGCTTGATGTTTACTCTTTACTTTTTCATCTACTGCACGCCACCCTGTTGCTGGGCTATAAATCTCTATTTGTCTTTGTTTGGAGTCCAGCCCAGCCTCTCCTCTCAAAGCTACATTTTAATAGTTTCCCTGAATAAAATCTACCTAATCACCTTGAATAAAAGTCATGAATATTTTTATTTAATGATAAAAGTAATCTCATCAGAATTAGACTATAAGTTTTTCAAAGAGAAAGCTTTTCCCCTGAAATAGTGTTGAGCTGAGTACACCATATTTGGTCAGTAAACTCTTGCTCAAAGACTTGATTCTCTTTTCCCTCTTCCCTCCTTTTTCTTTGTTTCCTCCTTTTACTTCCACTGTTTTGAATAAAGATGAAAAATCACAATTACTTTTAATACGTGTCTGTATTATTCTTCATTTAACCATGTCTCTAACTTTGCTATAATGAAATTATGTACTTCAATGGGATAGACATATAATTACATGAAGGGTTTTTTTTCTTTCCTTTTGTTCTTTCTTTCTTTCTTTCTTTTTTGTACCAGAGATTGAACATGGGTCCTTGTGCTTGTGAGGCAGGCTGCAGAATCCCTGGCCATACATGAAGGTTTTAGAGGGATACACTTTTTTATCACTGACACTTTAGAAAAATATTTTACATTAATACATTAATTAATAAAAAGAGAGGCAGAAATTCACAAAATCTCTTGTACATATTTCTACTTTTCCAATCACAGAGTCTGTCCTAATTTTAGGAAGAATTTAGAAACAATGATTTTTTTTCATTGTTTGAAACAAATGGGTAACCATTCAGGGAAGGACATCTTATTTCATGAGTTGTACTCTCACAACTCATAATATAATGTGTTGAGAACTGTTTTAACAGTGAGAGCACAAGGCATTTGAAATCTCCTCACTTAAAACTATATCCTAGTATTAAAGCTCCAGGTTTTTTTAAACCACTAAAATGAAATAAAATAAACTACAATTGTTTGGGGTATTTGTTTGTTGCTCTGTGTTTTGGTGAGTAGGTGTGATAGATATTTAAAACATCGAAGAAAACAAGTCCATATTTTTATTTCATACGTTTTTAATATAATATATTGATTCTTATAGAAAATAATGATCATAACAAGAAGCATTTATTCTACTCTCCAGTGTTCGGGAAAAGTGGTAAATGCTTTGTGTACATTATTTGATTTACTTCTCACACTCATGCATTCTTGTCCTTGAACTCTCATCTTAAAGCGTGCTTTGTTAGAGAAAATTTCATGAGTATGGAATCCTTGCATAGGGCCCCAATTACTTCTTTCTTATAGTACCTTATATCCCTGCACTCAGAGTAATACTGTATTTGCAATTTGTAAATAAAATTTCATTTGAATTTACTATCTGCTCCACTTAGTAGATTTAAATCTGTGAGGTTGTTATCATGTCTGCTATCTTCTCTGACTTTCTACCCCATCCCTACAAATTTAGTTCATAGCCTGGCACATTCATGACTCCATAAAATGTGTACAATGAGTACATAATTTTGACATTTCATATTTATAAGATACAGTCAAAATGTAGGCTTTCAGATGAACATAAATAAATACACATTTATACATATTTTGAATATGAGACTAAGAACATAAGCAGAAGCTATAATAGTTATTTCTGGGTAGTAGTATGCATTTAAAAATATAGCTCTGTATTTTATAGTTGCTGTTTTAACCCATTCATCTTTAAAATTAGGAAAAAAGAGTACTAGTTTATAAAAATGTGTCTTTCTATGTTAATCTAGATTCTTACCAACCACCCTATCTTGTGCTGTATCTGGGTTTAAGATTTCAAGAGGATATATTTACTAATGTCACATCTAGTGAACAGTTATATATTTAAAGACCAGTGACACTGTGGGAAGTGTTAACTCTCAAAAAAACACAATAACTACTTTTGAAGGAAAAAAAATCCATAGTGGGTTCAGCAAATCACACACATACTGGAAAATTAAACAATAAAATAACAATTAGAATCCAACAGATAAAAACAAAACCATGTTCTTATATCATGGAAAGCTTTTTGTTGTTGTTGTTTCTTTGCTTTTGTTTTTCAGATTCAGTTTTCACAGAAACTTAACTGGTGGTGTTTTTCAGTATGAATATGGACATTGTTTTCAAGTCCCGTATATGTGCTTAAAACCTTGTCAGGGACATGGCAGGCAAGGTTTCTGTCCCTACCATGAATCTTGCTGAACTAATATATCACTAATGAAAGGACAGTGTTGGAATTTGAATCTGTTTATAAGATGAGGAATGTTTTTCATAAACTAAGTGACTCCTAATTTCCTAATGTTAACTAGTGTTCTGCACAGGTGTGAGGCTTAAAACAATCTTAATGTTCCTGTACCAGGTAGAGCCCATAGTAGAGATATCTGAAGAAACTATCCTCTGGGAGTAAACGGTCTAAAGCCTTATGTTGACTCTTGAAGTGTCAAGGAATGCAGGTCTACTCTTTTTAAGAAAGGCTGGAAGCATTTCTTTGAAATTCTGAAAGCCAGAAAACATCCTGTGCAGAGAAATGGGCTGAAAATGCAACCAGCATGGTTGTAGACTGATAGGGCTGTATCTTGGAAAAGTGTGTGTGATGACCTAAGAACTCAAGATATCTATAAATGTGTACCTTCCTATAAATTGCTTTCTACTTCCTTCTGTGCCAATTAAGATATATTCCATTCCTTTCTTCTCATCCTCTCTCCAAACTTTATCACAATGCTCAGTCTTCCAGAATGGTAAGGAGCCTTTAGTGGACATCTTTCTAATGTCACCACTACAAAGCTCTGGAGTTGCTCTTTTAAACTTCTATAAACAACTTTCTATCAGGAGGTATTTAACTTGCACAGCTCTATAACATTATTTTTTTAAAAAAAAGCTCTACAGTTGTCAAGTACAGTACTCAAAAATATGCTTAGCTAATCCTCATGGTATTGGTGTCACCCTCAATTTAGAAATGGCTAAGTGGAGAGACAGATTAAAACTGCCAAAGAAAAGATAAAGGGTTGCTGTGTAATGTCCATGAGAATGGAAACCATGAAAAATTGAAGCCCATACATGATACAGAAATGTGACAATCTAAGAGGTATCTGCTTTGTCTCCTTCCCCTTTCTTCATTTTTCTTTACCCTTAGTGAAAAACAAAATAAGGCTGGTAATTGCTGAGGGTGGCCAGCATTTTCCATCAAGCCATTTGGCTCCTATGCTGAAGGACTTCTGTCAAAGGTGCAAGACCCAAAACTTTCTTTCCTCTATAATATTCAGACCTCAAAACAGCAAGTCTCATTCAATGGATGCCTGAAAAGCAGTTGACAGCCCAATTTCATGAATGCCATAACATGTGAATTTATGCAAATGACCTTTGTACTGTTGTTCTCTTATCAGGAAGAGTGGTAGTATTCTCTCACTTTTGTTTTACATCAGCAAGATGAATTTTGTTAAATTTCAAGATTTAATGTGTTAAGTCTATGAAATATCCTAGCTTTTTGAGGGACTTCACGGACAAGTCGCAAAAATAACACTAAAAACTGCTTTCAAGTTGCTCATTAAAAAAAATAAAGTAGAACCATTCAAGATTTCAATTTCATCACATTTGGAATGTGGGGTGGCCAGGCCCTCTCTGACACGGCAGGCAATGCTCTATTCTGCTCTACTGTTTCCACTTTCAGTCACTCAAGTACTTTTGGGAAAGACCAAGTGGAGATACTTTGTGTGACGATTCTAGATGAAGCAGGTTCTGTTACAAGTTCCCTGGCTGGAAAAGTACACTTCTTTCGACACTATTGTACATCAGCTGTCTCCAGTTACAGTCAAAGTAGGTGTGTAATATATGACTGGACTCACTACCAATGCTAGTACACAAATCCCAGACAGAGACACCTTGTTCTACAGTAAATTGATCTGCCCCAGGCTTCCATTAAGTCACGGGCACAGAGAATAGGAGCTCACATCAGAGATGGTGGGAATTGGTTGGAGTTCTGATTTTTATCTGGCCATTCAAAATCTGTAAAAGGAGTGAGTTTAGAAGTCCTTTTTCAGTAGAAGCTATAAAGATCACTTACATATTTTAAATATCCTGGATTTAGAATTGTGACTCTGTGCCATTTAATATTTAAAAGTTTAACATAATAATAATGATAATGCACTCTTCACTATTTTAACTGATTTTCTAACGTTTCCTTACTTGTTATGTAGTGCAAATTACACACAATTTATATTTTCCTTATATGAAAACATGAAGATTGTTAATAGGAAGATTTAATGAGAAAAAATGGCCTGTGCTATTAATTCATTTCCTATGTAAGAACTCAGAATAGCACTTTTGATTTTTTTTTTTGCATTGTAGTGTAATCTGAATCATTTACCCTGTTTTCTAAATTCATATGAAACTGACTGAGGAATTCTATACATTTTATTAAAGCATTTCAAGGAATAGAAATACTGTGATATAAGTAGTAGATGTCATTTTGACTATATACAAAAGGAAAACGTAGGTAAAGTAAAGACAATGTTTAACTTATGTCATCCACCACATGCCATTGTGACAAAACAAATATGTGTCATCTTGGGGGAGTTCCCAGAGATGCATGGCATATGAAGACTAAAGCAAGAGAATAAGATACCCTGAAATAAAAATGAAAGGAAGGTCACTAAAAAACAGTGGAGTAAACCCAATACATCAGCTATTTTTGGTTCTACTGGTCTAATGACAAGTCTTTGTCAATCTCTATGAACACACAAATCACAATAATAAATGCTGTATTCACTAGGCTGTCACTTAAAACAGTACCATTTACTTAGAATACTTCAATGAAGGCATAATAATGAGGCAATTTTCAGTGGTATGACCATGGCACGTAGAAGCTAACACAAGAGCTATTGTAGTATGCAGTCTTCGTAGCATGTGTGTGTCAAATCACATCTTTTTATTATGTGTTTTACTTTTCACATCTTGACTGCTTTTCCAGAGAACCTAAAGTGGAGAAAAAGGAGGCAGGAAGGAAAAGAAGGAAGAAGTAAAGAAACTTACAGACAAGCCCTGTTCTATGCACTTTATATTTGTCACTGTCCTATTTCCAAATGCTTGAGAACATTGACCTCATCACAGATCATGACACAAAGGCTCAGAAAAGCTGAGGAGTGTGTTCATAGTTCCCAGGTGTAGTAAGTGGCTGAGATGACATCTAAATCTGTTGCTTTGATGAAGAGCCCATATTCATCTCATGGCTCAGAGCTACCTGAATAGAGATGCCAGGCAGTCAACCCTCTGAGTCTGCAGGTTCTGTACCCATGAGTTTAACCAATAACAGATTGAAAATATTTGGGGCAAAAATTGCATACTGAACACGTACAGAATTTTTTCTTGTCATTATTCCTTAAACAAGGCATTATAATTAGTATTTACACAAAATTTTCATTGTGCTGGGTATTGTAAGTAGTCTGGAGATTATTTAAAATACATGAGAGAATGCAAATACTAGGCCATTTTATAGAAAGGACTTGGAACCCCTCCCGGACTGAAGCTGAGAGAGTGCTGGACTTTCAGCACTGCATCCTGTCACCATGGAAAGAGGAAGGCTTAGTGGATTTCCATATAGACACTCACATAATAAAATATCTGAAAGAGAGTTTCAGTCTCCAAGTAAGCTAGTGATTGAGCTAGATGATCATGAATTAATACTTCGGCAGATCGGTTGACAATAACAGTTCATAGGAAATGGGACTTGACTGCACCAAAACAATTCTTGAAATTATAGTTTTTTATGAGTTTCCCAGTGCCCCTTGTTTTAAGAGAGCTGTGAAAATGCTATGTTTTCTGCTAGCCTATGCTTTGATTTCTGAATGCCTTTGTGTACCAAATGTGCATCTGCAGGTTCATTCCAATTTACACGGTTATACTACAAGTATCATTTGTGTCTTGTGTTAGTCAGTTTCTGTTGCTGTGACCAAATACCTGACATAAGCAGCTTAAAGAAGAAAAGTTTGATTTTTGGCTCGTGGTTTCAGAGGTTTTGGTCTGTGGTTAGCTGGCTCCATTCCTTAGGCCTATGACAAGAAAGAAATATCAAGGCAGATGGGCGTGGCAGAGGAAAGCTACCTACCTCAGGGCAGCCGGGAAGCAGAGAGGGCAAGAGAACCAGAGGGAAAGGGGCCAGGAACCAGACGTTGTCCTCGAGGTCACACCTACCCAGCCACTCCCTTCAATTAGGCCTCACCTCCTGAGTTTCTCTTACCTCCCATTTATGCTCTTAAATTTTAAGGGCATCAATGGATTAATCCACTGAATTTAGAGCCCTCATGATCCAGTCACCTTCAGAAAGCCACAATTCTGAACTCATGAGACCTTGGGGTAACATTTTAGATCTAAACTGTAATATGTATCAATTAGAAGGTACTTTGTGGCCATATATGGAATGCTTGTCAATTTCCGTGAACCCATAAATCACAATAATGTAAATTGTATTCACCAGGATGCCATCAAAATGCTATGATTTATTTGGAAGACTTTGATGACAGTATAATAATGAGACTGTTTTCAGGGTTGTGACCATGATACAAGGCTAACACAAGAGCTACTGTGGTATGCGGGGTTCTGTTGCAACCCAAGTCTGAAAGGGTTACTGGACTCATGGAAAGCTGTGAAAAGTGCTAGGATGAGTTGGGGGCTGCCACCGGGCTATAGTGACCTCTCAAGAAGAGCTGGAGGAAAAAAAGTCTTAGTGTCTTTTCTCACTCCAAGATTGAAGCCAGAATGCAGATATATTTGTTAACAGAGACTATAAAAATCAGTCATCTGAGCCTGGCATGGTGGCGCACGCCTGTAATCCCAGCACTCTGGAGGCAGAGGCAGGAGGATCACTGTGAGTTCAAGACCACCCTAGGCTACATAGTGAGTTCTATGTCAGTCTCAACTATACAGCAAGACCCTGTCTCAGAAAAAAAAAATCAGTCATCTGAGCACAGGAGGAGAAGGTAGAGAGTATATCTGCAGGTGCAAATAATATAAGAATTTTTGATATTAAAAACAGAATTGAAACCAAAATTATTAAATGTAAAGACCATAAACTCACTTCATCATACATGATGTGTTTCTTCTTCTCTGTAGCCATGAAGATGTATAAACAAGAAAAGTACTTGAATGATCTGCTAGAAGAATAAATAGCACAACCTGTTTGAGAAATGACACATATAATTCCTGCAAAAGGCCTTACAAAATATTGGCATTAAAAATGTTGGAGATAGTAAGCCTATAAAAATATCTGGGGTATTGTCTTCTTTTCTAATAAGTATTCTGGGACTTTTTTGCTTAGTAAATACTGGTTGAATAGATACTCTAGGTATTTCAAACAAGTTGCACTGTTAGAATGCGTCTTTACTGCTTTAACATTACATTTCTCACGTGGTTTCTATTACTAAGCCAAGAATTGCCTTTTGTCTGCCATGTTGATGATACACAGAAGTTTGGACCAGCTTTGCTTTTGAAAGTCAGAGTGTCTGAATCTTGGCACTATTAATATTTGTGGCCAAATAACACTTTTCTGAGGGTTGGGGTTTATTCTGTGCACGGAGGGATATTCAGCAGCGTTCATGTTCTCTAACTAGATGTCATAGGACACACTTGGCAAGTTGTGACAATCAAAAATGTTTACAGACTGAAAATCTCCCCCGGGAAGTAAAGTCACCACCATTAAGAACTACCATTGACAATGACATGTACTGGAAATGTCATGTCTCCATTCACCTACAAGGCTTCTCTTCATACCAAGCCACTTCAAGAGTAGCCTGTAAGAACAGCTATTGAATCATATGGCTAAAATGAGCACTTCTGTGATAATCATTGATGATGATTTACCTCATTATGTTTCACCAGCCAGGTGTCTGAGTGGCTTTAACTCAAAAGTTACATGGAAACTGACATTTTCACAATAATGCTTAAAGCCATTCTCCTGGCTCTAACTCCTCATAGCCACCCAGGGGGCCAGGCATATCTTCACAAGCATTTTCTAGATGGAAACCAACCAAAGGATACCTCGATGCCCCTAGTGTTCTACTATAGTTCCATTTGTTTTGAAGAAAGACCCGTCATTGTCTACTTGAATTTTAAAATTATGTCCTAATTTAGCCTTCCTGCATTCATTCTTGTTTCCCTCCAATCCATACTGCAGCTTTAGTGGCTCCTTAAAAAAGAAAACTGAGCGTAGCTGCTCTATACTTAAATCCTTCAGTAACTTCCTGGCCCACTAGACTCTGAGTGACTTGAACTTTCCTTACCTACCCAGTCTCATTTAAGCCACATGCCGTATCTTTTTTTGTTGTTGTTGTTTGTTTTGTTTTGTTTTGTTTTTGAGACAGGGTCTCACTATGTAGTTGAGATTGACCTGGAACTCAGTATGTAACCCAGGCTGGTCTCGAACTCACAGGGATCCTCCTGCCTCAGCCTGCTGAGTGCTGGGATTACAGACGTGCGCCGCCACGCCTGGCTCATTCTGCTTTCTTGCCAAACAAAACCATACACCTTGACCCCAGGACTTCCCATATGCTATTTCTTTCTCCAGCCTCCTTTCATCTAGTTAATACCGTATTCTTGAGATTCCGGCTCAAATGCTATTCCCATACATGCTTTTCTGATCGTAAGATATTAGACCCTCAAAATTATCAAGTTGAGTTTTGTTTGTTTGTTTAATCCTCTTAAAGAACTTGTACCTTTCACTCGCAGCATTTATCTTGCTTTGCGAGTATACATTCATTGGGGTGACTGTTTGATTAATATCTCTCCATTCAGCATAATGCTCACTGCAAGCAGCACCTGTCAGTTTTTTTTCTCACCAGTATATACAAAATTCTAAATACAAATGTCTAGAAGAAAGAAAGAAGAGGCAAAAATGATAGATGGAGGAAGTAAAATTGGGGCAATAGAGGAAAGCAGAAAAATAGATATCACATGTCAGTTAAAAGACTACAATGAATCTTACTTTCATTGTACACAGTCTAACTTCATAGATGGCTCTTTCCCTCAGTGCACAATGATTTTTCCCTTGCCATTATAATGATTCTTTGAGTTGATGATAGTTTAGGTTTCATTCCAATAGGCAAAATATTCCCAAGACTTACATGTAAGAAAAATGTTTTTCACAATGTTAAAATAAACCATGCATGAGTCTATAGTAATGTCTTTAGAAGACGACTCATGTGAGATAGGAGCTGATCATGGTAAATAATGCCCCCAAAGCAAAAGCTCTGTTAATATCCATTCAGATTTCTCTATTAAAATCATCATGCACTTGATTATGTAAAAATGTTATTGAAAGCAATAAAAGTCCAAAAAAAGTTTTAAAAGAATGAGAAATGGTATCTCCATATTGATTTCCACAGTGGTTGCACCAGTCTGCACTCCCACCAACAATGGAGAAGGGTTCCTTTCTCCGCACAACCCAGCCAACATTTGTTATTGTGTGATTTCCTGATAGCAGCCATTCTTTGTGGGGTGAGGTGGAATCTAAGGGTTGTTTACATCTGCATCTCTCAAATGACCAGTGATGAGTAACATTTTTTCATATATTTACTTGCTGATTTTACTTCTTTGTCTGAGAAATGTCTGTGCATTTCAGATGCCCATTTTTGAATTGGGTCTTTATATTTGGGGGGGGCTGATTGCTTTGAGTTCTTTATATATTCTAGATAATAATCTTTTGTCTGAGGAGCAGCTGGTAAAAATTTTTTTCCACTTTGTAGGTTGTTTCTTAGTTCTGTTGATGGTTTCTTTTGCAGTGCAGAAGCTTTTTAATAAGATGAGATCCCAGTTGTTGATTCTTTCTGCTAGTGCCTGTGCTATTGAGTATTTGTTCATAAAATCAATATGGAGATACCTCAAAGAGCTGGGACTAGAGGTCCCATTTGACCCAGCCATCAAAGATACCCTGCTGGGTATCTTTCCAAAAGAATTAAAAGAATCATACCACAGTGATATTTGTGCACCAATGTTTATAGCGGCACAGTTTGTAATAGCTAAAACTTGGAAACAGCCCATTAGCCCATCAATTGGAAACTGGATAAAGAAGATGTGGTTTCTCTATAAAATGGAATACTACTCAGCCATAAAGAATGAGAAATTAGATTCATTCATAGGAAAATGGATACATATTGAGGATATACTCCTAAGTGAAATAAATAAGTCATACATGTGTAAATACCAAATAGCAGCTCTGGTGTGAAAAACTATAATAGTACATAAGATCCTAATGAGATAATTGACCATGTGAAATAGGAAGAAAAGGGCTAAAGGTGTAGGGAAAGTGGGAAGGGTAGGGGAAAGATAATAAGGGAAAAGAAAAAATGAGAAAATGAAAAAATGGAAATAAAATGTTTGTAAATGTGGAGGGGAGGAGGAGGTGAAGGGAGGGCAGGGACAAGGGAAAAAAATGAGAACCAAGACCTGTCATGTAAAGTTACACGATCCCAATAAGGAATGTAACTGTACTGTATACCTAAAATGTACCAATAAACTCAATTTAAAAAATAAATTAATTAATAAATAAAGTTCCTGAATATTCAAAAAAAATGAGAAATGAAAAGTGGTATTTGTGACCTCGGTCCTCAGGACATCCTTTCAGATAAAAGCCTTTTGTTTTCCGGAGTGCTTTTCACATCAGTCTTTAGTGCCACAATTCATTACGCAGTCTAACTTCATTTACAATCCATTTGCCACACACCACTACTGGAAAAGATGGAAAAAATCCATCAGACATAACCCAGGCTTTATCCTACCAGCGGGGATCAGTCAAGCAGCCTCATGGTCATTTTCTATTCATTACAAAGTGATTGTGTGTAAACATTTCAACACTATTTTTAAAATGATAATAAACAAGTCATGATTAATTACAGAGGTCAGATAAAGATACAGGACCAGGAGGGAAGGGAGGGGCAGGAAAAATGAAACAAAGATGCGTGATAGTCAAGCTTTGTGGTATTTGTAAACTCACTGAGTCCTGAATGATGGATAAGTTTCAGAAACCTCAAAACCCAAAGAATGCATAACGTTAACTTAATAGATTCTTTTGGGCCTGGGTTACCACAATATTTACAGCAATAGTGCATTCATGGTAATAACATAATAGTACCTTTCATCCCCAAATCTCATATATTTGCACATTTATAAACTATCAATTTCTGGACCAGCTGGTGAATAACATTCCAGTACTTGCTATAAAACAGAGCACTTGAGAGATTTCTCAAAGACAACATACTAGAGTGGCAACTCTGTATATTAGATGGTAAAAGTATATTTTTAAGAGAGGGTGACATAAAATTTTCTGTATGGAATTTTTTATACAAAATTTTCAACTGAGATCCTACTGAAGCAACAATAAGTGCAATTATACACATTTCCTTTTTTAGAAATTAAAAGGAGAGAAAATATATTTACTTTTAGTTTACCTGGAGAAACAGATATTTTAGTGTTATTATCTTTCTAGTTTTCATGTTTAGTTGTATACAACTGGATGTTGCAACTAGGGCAAAGTTATCTCAAGTATGTCATTGTGTGCAGTAAAAAAACAATTGTAGTATCATGAAATTCCTAACTGGAGGAGTATTTTAAAACATACTTTGGTATTCCACAGTGTCTTATTTCTAATATTTGTATATCAGCAGTTGCATGTGTGCTGAAAATTTTAAGAAAGTTTTATGATTTTTAAAAGGATCTGTGGCAATGAAATTTAGTGTAACAAAGTTAACTATCTCCCACACATCAAGAAAAGATTAATGTTTTCTATATGAATGTTTTTTAAAGCTCAAAAAATTTGTTTTACTTGGAATATATTCGAAGTAAACCAATGCAACGATTGGGTCTTTGAAAAGCCATTTATATATCCTAAAATCCAGGATGATAAAAATAGGTACAAGATCCCAATGATAAATGTAATTGTACTGTATACTTAAAAAGTACCAATAAACTCAATGAGAAAAAAACATCTTCCCTAGTTTTTCTGTTAAAAAATCATTGTCAAAAAAAATCATTGTCTCCTAAATATTGCTTTGTTGAAAATGACCACCAAGTCACCATCTTCTTGAAAAGAAAAAAAAAATTACAACATTTTTAGCGGTAAGAGACCTCTTAAGGGTTACCTTCTAGTATGACCATTGACGGCACAGAAGCAGAGCACAAATTACAAGTTTAAATTCAATTCTATTTTATTTATCTTTAAAGAATCACTTGATGAGCCTTTGATAGACTTTTTGATGAACTTTTAGCTTACACTTTTTTCTTAAACCCAGATTTAGTCTACTAGGCCAACCTAAATCAAGGTAAACAAACATTTATAGTGATAAAATGAAACTTAATTTCAATATTTTATTGGGTATCAGGTAACATCTTGGGAAAGCTGCCCTTAGTTGGTCTGTTTATTTGTTCCATCAATTGATGTGATAATCATGACTGTTTTATATAATTCTCATTTATGTAAGAGAACATAACTATGCCGTGGGTCCCAGGAGCATTACTTTATTTGTTTGCTTCTGTTCTCCCAAATAGATGAAAGAAGCAAAACATCCTCATACATTTTTAAAGTTTATTGTAGCTTTTGGATTGCCATTCAAATTGTATCCATTTCAACACAGCAAGACACTTCTAAATTCAATCCTACAGCACTTTAGCAAATGAAAACTGTATTTTCCATGAGTCATTCTTTGAATCACAAAATGTTCATCATCTGGAAGGGCTTTACTGTGACTATAAAACTAATGAAGTACAATCATGGGTATTAATGTCAGCAGTTTCTGGCTGTTTATCAGGTAACATTCAGTACTGAAAAGCTAGTGCTTAATGCTTTTATTTGTTGCCTAACATTTTAAATTGTTGATACTATCAATTATTTAGACAATGAATCAAATTTTTTTCTTGATACTTCTCAGGTAAAAATAATTTTTTTCTCTGTAGTCAGCAAAAGGAAATAGAAGGATTTTAAAAGAAAGTAGCCACCAGCATCTCAAAGGCAATTATTTTTTACCTATCTAGAGACAGCCTCTAGTTTTGAATGCTTTTTCCCTTTTCTTTTACAATAATCAAGTAGAAAGTACTCATGTCTAAGTGCTCATAGGAATCGATGCACAAAACTTCATTGTAAAGCACGTATATTCTATAACCTGTCCTTCATTATCAAGATGAATGGATGGGAATTAGAATTCAACATTCTGTTTTTACCTATCCTAGAGATTTTTGTCCTGCTTAATTAATTTCTTCCTTAGCCCCAATTGCAAAAAGAAAAAATATACAAAATATTTTCACATCTGTGTTAACTACTAATTTTCCTAAAATTATACACTTAAGCTTCAAGTAAATCAAAACTATGTGTTCATAAAAATAACAAGGGTGCTTCAAGAATTAAGAGAAATTAAGCATCAGTAATTCTCATTAATTATCTCACAAAGAAATTAAATAGGACTAAGAAAATAAAAGCTTCTACATTTACTTTTCTTATAATTTTCTTTTTTGATAAAAATCTGTGCACTTCAATTTCCTCATTGATCTGTTCACTATAAAACATCTGCCTTGTATGTATTCATGCTGGGAAGGTTGAAATATGAATTTAGGTGGAAATTGTTTAAGAATAAAAGTACAAGTGAATACTATAAATATTATAAAGTAAAGAGAAAGCATGCAAACTTTTGTCACAATGAGCAGTCTTTTGATTTAGGAGAGAAGATTAAAAATCAAGACTATTCTCAAAGTATCTTCACAGTATGGTTCACAAAATTGCATAGCTCACTACAGATTCAGCATTGTATAGAGTTCTGAAAAAATGGATAACATTTGAAAGGTTAAAACATTTTTTAAAAAGAGTAAAAACTCAGTAAATAAAATAAGAATCATTAAATGATTGGGAGCAAGATGCCAAGTATACTATTACTTGGATTCAGTAAGGACAAAATCTCACCAGAGATTTTCTTTGAAAGTTGAACAAATAATATCAAATTTTTGGAGGGAAATATGTGAGAATTTATTAGTTAATTTATTCAGTACATGTTTCAACATATTTAAAGCAAGAAAGGACCATCAATTTGTGTCGTAAGGTGGAGAATGGGTTGGTACTAAGAAGAACCAAAATCAAGACGAGAACAGAGAGTTGGGTAGTGGGACAGTATGACAATTGTTGAAAGTGGTAACTTCTGACTATGGTCATAGCTATGGGTAAAAATAAAATTGATCATATATATAAGATGATCACATAACTTAGGGTCCCAATCTTGACATTTTCCAAATGAAGCAACATCCTGGCATTACAGGTGTAAAGTAGATTGCCTTGAGAAAAGCAAGATTTAACTGTACCTTACCTAGAGGTAATAGAATAAACTATTTAACTTGTCAATTGAATCTAAAAGGGTGAGATAAAATAATTGGATAGGAATAAATATTTTTGAGGAAAGAAAATAGAAGAAGAGCAGCCCAATCTGATTTAAAAATATACACTATAGATTAACAATACATCACACAGTACGGTATGGTATTAGGACATGTTAATCACCCTAACATCCAAAAAAGTATTTCAAACCTATTTCCAGATCAACTGAATACTGAGACATATGGTCCTATACTAAACCAGCATTTGCAAGAAGTAAATCCTGTGGATGGTGACACTCAATATTTTATTGTTCTACTCATTTAGTAAACATTTATTAGCCTCCACTATGTGCTAAGACCATGTCAGGCAATGAGGGTGCAGCCAGGAAAAATAAATAAATAATGTTCCCTAAAAGTATTATTCTAAATGTTCTCTTTATTTCACTGGGGAACCACTAACTTATTAAACATCATGCAGTCATACCAGTTGTACGGTTATTGTCCAGTTACTTCTCCATTAGATCCCAAGGTGAATTTCCTCTGGAGAGCTCAATGAGAAATACTCTCTAGACGTACATAGTAAGAGCATAGACTGCCTAATAGTCTAAACAGCTGCTCTGTTTCTATCTCAAGAGAAAATTGACCAGGCATAAATATGCAGGCCATGAAATAGGTTCCTAAACAGCCAAAGTTAAAATGAAAACATGCCAATTACATTATAAAGACTATAAATAAAAACTCCTCAGGAGATCCCAGCTTTCTTCTAGAATGACTTTGATACTTATTCTGATCTGATTTTATCTGACTAGAGTGAGAATTAATATAGAGTGTACCCAGTGTGATGTGCTCCAAATTAGCACTTCTTCCGACTCTTCACACTGCCACCTGGGGCACAAACATAATAGAGGGAAGAGTCGGAGTATCCTGTTCTCTCTACTGACCCAAAAGAGGTTGTGTGAATTCTTAAAACAGCAGGGAATGTTAGTTTTTGTTTGAAGGCCCTGACTATTCGTTTTGTGTTCCTGTGGTGCTCTTTCACTTGGAAATTTACATGGAGTCATTTTTAGTATATACACACACATGCGAAAACATGAAAAGAACAAATAAAACCCAACCCCAGCTCAAACATTATCACTTCTAACGGGTAGGTCATTATGATTCCAAGATGAAATATGCTTAGGTTTTAGGAATAGAATAATATTTTGCTGTGGATTCCAGCATTTTTCAGAATGAAAGTCATTTTTCAGAGCCAACTTTTAACAACTCTTGGTTGAAACATCACCACTATAAATACTATATTTAAGGAGCTTCTACACACATTTAAAATATTGTTATGTATGTAAAATATTGTTAAATGTAGTAGATATGGCAAATATACAGAAATATCCACATATATAGGTATCTGTACATGCGTATAGTATAGATACATATACATTTTTGTAAATGTATATGTATCTACACAGATTATATGCGTATTATGGTTTATATATAGATTTTTTTCCCCAAGAACCTCATGTGCTCATAGGTGAGGCTTTTGGAAGAGGATTGGGCTGTACATGCTCTGTAGCTGACTTGCTGTTAGGAAGTGGGAGCTGATCCAAACAGGCAGGTCTCGGTGTGTGACCTGGAAAGGTAGGTCCGCCCCTCCGCAGTTGCTCCATGTTCTTCTGCTTCCCAGAAGCCATAATTTGAGCAGCTTTCCTCTGTCCAGTCCCTTCTACCATGCCTTGTGCCTTGGAGCCAACCAGCTATGGACTAAATATTTGAGCTACAATAAATCTCATTCTGCAAGTTACAGGTGTCAGGTATTTTGTCCCAGTGGCAGGAAAGTAACTAAAACAATATCTAAGATAGACAGACAGACATACAGACAGAATCTTCCTGCATACAGACTGAGATGCTGCTGCCTACATATTGGGAGAGCTATATGTATTCAGGCAGGTCTGTTTCCCTCAAAAAAATCCTGTCCATAGATATGCTCAAAAATTAAGCTTAGAAAATGGGGATCACAGTAAAAGTTCTCATTGTCAAGGAAATAAAATTTGCATCTCTCAATAGTTTTGAATGAATGTAGTGGTTTCCAGATTTTTAAAAGATATATCATCCTCTTGCCAAGGGAGTAAATTTCCAGAAAAATGTACTATTTATTATTGCTTGAGAATTATTCCTTGATGGCAAATAAGACACAAATCAGTTTTCTAAATCAAGTATGATCTCAACAGTACTGCATTCTCATTATCCAGTAGCTCTGCATGCCTGACTGATTTTAATACCTTTGATACCTTCCACTGAGCAATTTTCTTGGACCTGATTCCTTTATAACTAGAGCCACTTCGTAAGCTTCAAAGGTATATTGCAATTTAAGAGGCTATGAGAAAATTTTTGCAAGTTCCTTACTGAAACTAATGTAAGACATACCATTCTTATCTTGACTTAATGAAATTATCAGTGAAAATGTAAAATTTTAGCCTGAAAAGAATATATACAACATAATTATTTGAATTAGCTTATTAATGTTTTTCCAAAATCATCTTGCAAAGGAAGATGATTCTCTAAGATGATTCTCTAAGACCAGTAGATGTGTAAAGGGTAGCTTCTCTTAAGGGGAAGAGGAATTTTTTTTCTTTTATTGAGTTTATTGGTACATTTTAGGTATACAGTACAATTATGTTCATTATTGGAATCTTGTACGTCTGCATGACAGGTCTTGGTTCTCAATTTTTCCCCTTGTCCGTGCCCTCCCTTCACCCGCTCCTCCCCTCCACATTTACAAACACTTTATTTCCATTTTTTCATTTTCTCATTTTTTTCCTTTATTACCTTTCCCCTACCCTTCCCTTTTCCCTACACCTTTAGCCCTTTTCTTCCCATTTCACATGGTCAATTATCTCATTAGGATCTTATGTACTATTACAGTTTTTCACACCAGAGAAAATATTTGGTATATATACATGTGTGACTTATTTATTTCACTTAGGAGTATATCCTCAATATGTATCCATTTTCCTATGAATGAATCTAATTTCTCATTCTTTATGGCTGAGTAGTATTCCATTTTATAGAGAAACCACATCTTCTTTATCCAGTTTCCAACTGATGGACAGATGGGCTGTTTCCTAGCTTGAGCTATTGCAAACTGTGCCACTATAAACATTGGTGTGCAAATATCACTGTGATATGATTCGTTTAATTATTTTAGAAAGATACCCAGCAGAGGGATGGCTGGGTCAAAAGGAACCTCTAGTCCCAGTGCTTTGTGGTATCTCCATATTGATTTCCATAGTGGTTGCACCAGTCTTCACCAACAATGGAGAAGGGTTCCTTCCTCCCCACACCCCACCAACATTAGTTATTGTTTGATTTCTTAATAGCAGCCATTCTTTGTGGGCTGAGGTGGAATCTCAGTGTGGTTTTCATTACATCTCTCGAATGACCAGTGATGTGGAACATTTTTTCATATATTTACTTGCTTTTACTTCTTTGTCTGAGAAATGTCTGTTCATTTCAGATGCCCATTATTGAATTGGGTCTTTATATTTGGGGGGGCTGGTTGTTTTGAGTTCTTTATAAATTCTCGATAATAGTCATTTGTCTGAGGAGCAGCTGGTAAAAATTTTTTCCCAGATTGTAGATTGTCTCTTAGTTCTATTGGTGGTTTCTTTTGCAGTGCAGAAGCTTTTTAATAAGATGAGATCCCAGTTGTTCTTTCTGCTAGTTCCCGTGCTACTAAGGATTTGTTCATAAAGTCATTTCTCATGCCAATGTCTTCCAGAGTTCTGCCTAACTTATCTTCCAGCAAGTTTAGTGTTTTTGTTTTTATATTTAGATCTTTAATCCACTTAGATTTTAATTTAGTGCATGGTGACAGATAAGGGTCTAGTTTTAATCTTTTGCAGGTTGAGATCCAGTTTTTCCAACACCATTTATTAAAGAGGCTATCTTCCCTCCAGTGGGGACTGTCAGCTCCTTTGTCAAAGATGAGGTAGCTGAGTGCATCTGGAGTTGTTTTTGTGTCTTCCAATCTGTTCCACTGATTCTCAGGTCTCCTTCTTTGCCACTACCATGCTGTTTTTATCACAGTGTCTTTGTAGTATAGTTTCAAATTTGGAATTGCTATACCCACTGCCATGTATCTGTTGCCTAGAATGGCTTTTGTTATTCTAGGTCTCTTATGGTTCCAAATGAATTTTTGTATTCTTCTTTCTATTTCTGTGAAGTATAGTGTTGGAATTTCAATTGGTATTGCACTGAATCTGTATAGCAGTTTTCGTAGTATGGCCATTTTCACTATGTTGATTCTTCCTATGCAGGAGCAGGGGATATCTTTCCATTTTCTTATATCCTCTTCGATCTCTTTTTTCAGAGTGCTATAGTTTTCAGTGTAGACATCTTTTGCTTCTTTTGTTAGATTGATTCCTAGATACTTCATTTTTCTGGATGCTTTTGTGAAAGGAATTGTTTCCCTAATTTCTCTCTCAGTGACTCTGTTATTTGTGTACAAGAAGGCTATTGATTTCTGGGTATTGACTTGTGTCCAGCTACTCTGTAAAAAGTGTCAATTAAGTCTAGAAGTCTTTTGGTAGAGTTTTTTGGGTCTTAAGTGTAGAGTATCATATCATCAGCAAATAATGACAATTTAACTTCTTCTTTCCTATCTTTATTGCTTTAATTTCTTTCTCTTGTCTAATTGCTGTGGCTAATACAGACCAGAACTGTATCGAAGAGGATTGGTGATAGTGGGCATCCTTGTCTTGTTCCTGATTTTAATGTGAAGGTTTTCAGCTTTTGGCCATTTAATATGATGTTGGCTGTTGATTTTTTCATAGATAGCCTTTATTAAATTGAGATATGGACCATCCATTCCAATTTTTTGCAGGGTTTTTATCACGAATGGGTGTTAAATTTTGTCAAATGCTTTTTCTGTATCTATCAAGAGGATCATATGATTTTTGTCCTTGACTCTGTTAATATATTGTATTACATTTATTGACTTACATATGTTGAATCATCTTTGCATCCCTGGAATAAATCCGACTTGGTCAGGATGTATAATCTTCTTGATGATCCTTTGTATTCTGTTTGCTAGTATCTTATTAAGGATTTTTGCATCTATATTCATTAGGAAGATTGGCCTGTAGTTCTCTTTTTAAGTTGCATCTTTCCCTAGTTTAGGAATCAAAGTGATACTTGCTTTCAGGAATGAGTTTGAAAGTATTGCTTCCCTTTCAATTTCATTGAAAAGTTTGAAGAGTAATGGCACTAGTTCTTCTCTAAATTTCTTGTAAAATTCAGCTGTGAATCCATCAGGATCTGGGCTTTTCTTTGTTGATAAATTTTTAATTACATTTTCAATGTAATTCATTGATTGTAATTGGGGTGTTTAAAATGTTTTTTTCTTCTTTATTCAACTTTGATGATTCATAAATATCTAGAAATGTGTCCATTTCTTCTGTGTTTTCCATTTTATTAGAGTACAGCTTCTCGAAGTAGGTATTGATTATCCTCTGGATTTCTGTTGGATCTGTTGTGACTTCACCTTTTTCATTCCTAATTGCATGGATCTGAGGCTTTTCTTTCCTTTTTTTGATAAGGTTTGCTAAGGGTTTATCAATTTTATTTTTGTTCTTTCAGAAAACCAACTCTTTGATTCATTTATTTTTTTGTATTGTTTTCTTAGTTTCCATTGCATTGATTTCTGGTCTTATCTTTATAATTTCCTCTCTTATTCGAGCTTCGGGTTTTTCTTGCTCTTGGTTTTCTTGGAGTCTAAGATTCATCATTAGGTTGTTTATTTGAGCTTGCTCTATTTATCTAGTGTGGGCATTCAGTGCTATGAATTTTCCAAGTAGAACTGCTTTCATTGTGTCCCATAGATTCCTGTATGTTGTAGTGGCATTTTCATTTATTTGCTAAAACTGTCTGATTTCTTCTTTAATTTCCTCTGTGATCCATTGATTGTTCAGGAGAGTGTTGTTCAATACCCATGTGTTTGTGAAGTTCCTATGGTTTTCTTGTGCTATTGATCTCCAGCTTGATTGCACTATGATCTGATAATATACAGAGAATAACTTTGACTCTTTTGCATTTATTCAAGCCTTTTCTGTGAGCTAGCATGTGATCTATTTTGGAGAATGACCCATGTGCAGCCAAAAATAATGCATATTCTGATTTTGTGGAGTGGAACACTCTATAGACCTCTATTTAGTCCATGCTTTCAAAAGCTTGGTTCAATTCCAGTATTTTGTTATTGACTTTTTGCCTAGATGATCTGTCTATTTGTGAAAGTGGGGTATTTAGATCCCCCACTACAACTGTATTAGAGCTTATCTGGTTTTTCATGTTTCTTAATATTTCTTTTATATAGTTGGGGCATTAATATTTGGTACATATATATTTATGACTGTCATCTCAAAGGGAAGAGGAATGTTGAAGAGTGGATACTGACCACAAACTTAGCCTTTTCTACCATATTGCCTCTAATACCTCCAGGTAACTTCTACCTGTTGACTTCAGGCATCCATGTGTCAAGCCAAAGTGAATAGGAAATAAATTTAGGAAACCATGATGGTGACAAGAATGATAGCATCTCCTATCACTGAGTTAATAGTCTGGCATGATATTACACATTCTACGTTTGCTATCTCTGAACTTCATAGTATCTTTTTTTTCTTCATAGAATCTTTAAAGAGTCACATTTTTTTTGTCTAAAGATTAAGGATTTGGACTCAGCATTAAAAGATAGCATAACATTTCCTATTACTTCACCAAAATATTGTTATAAAAATAAACCTATGCTACATTCCTTATTATTATTTTAGTTATGTTTCTTTTAGTTCTTTAGTAGCAATATGACGGCTAATATTTGTTGCATGTGTATTGGAGTACAGGCTCACACCACACTGTAAACCTTCTGTGATTGAGTACTCCCGTACTCCTTGGAATAGTGCTATGGTTGTACTCTGTTCACTAATAAGGAATCAGTGATTGGGAGAAGTTACATAACTTCTCTAAAAGCATGCAGACAGCAAAAGCAGGTTTCAATTCAGCAATTATGACTTCAGAACAAGAGTTTTTCATTACTTTGCTATAAAATTTAGATCACAGTTGGGAATACTACATAAATCTCTGAAATACATTTGCTCTCAACAAAGCTTAATGGAAGTATACAAAACCAGTGACACAAGAGATAATATAGTTTTACCAAAATGCAGAAAGTATTTGGGATTGAACAAATATGGTGGTGTGCTCACGTGTGTGTGTGTGTGTGTGTGTGTGTGTGTGTGTGTGTGTAACAGAAGCACCATTCCTATCTTGAACTTCTTCCTCACATATGAAGGCATTTCTCCACATAAAGCACAGTGTCTCTCAGGACTAGTTATTGAAATTGATCTTCTCAAGAAGATAACCACTCAAAAGATTTGTCTAATATAACTACCTTATCATAAAAAATATTTAAAAATTTGAACATGTCCTGGTGTTAAATTCATTAAATAGAATTATTTCTTTTTTCACAATCCACTTACTTTGGAGCTGCTAAATTGTAATTTTTCCCTTTTTCTTCTCAGCTTTCTCTCAAATTATCTTTTTGTGTTGTCTTTAATAACTATTTTACATTCTATAATCTCTAATATTATTATTAACTTTTCATAGAAAATATGTACATAATAGTCTTTTTGTTTTCAAGTACTGGAAGACTCAGAAACTGAACTTTGAAAAGTAAAAATGTTTCAAGGTGTTATTTTCTTCAGCAGTGACATCTTTAGAAACATTCTAAATCCAAATTTGAGGAATGAAGTATTCTAATACGAATTTTGAAATCCTATTTCCAAATGTAACTTACAAACAAGAGAGCAAACTACCCATGTAATAACAGTAGTTTAGCGATAATCTATATAGAAGTCATTTTCTTTCACAATAGATCTTTCTTATGATAACTTTGCTTTTTGTTTTCTTATAACTTTTGTTTTTTGGTAAAATTGAGGATTAAAATGTAACATCAGCACCAGGATATATCTTGCAGAGTGTTTGTCCAGCATGTGTCAGACTCTGGATCCCAACCCCATCATGGGGAAAAAATAGCTAAAATAAGCAGAAAACATAAATTGTTTTTAAACCACAAAACTCAGGTGTCCAAAGATTTGTTTCTATAACTTCAGTTCAATTAAACTGTAATCTTTTTTTTTTGAGGGGGGGACTGGGGATCAAACCTTGTGCTTGCCCTTGCAACTCAGGCAGTGGAACTACTGAGCTAAATCAATTGTAATCTTAATACCATGCTTGTTTCAATGCTTATTATTTTAAGAATTGCCAGTAAATACATATGTACTTCTCCATCGTAAAGAGCTTGTTATTCATTGTTTGAAACCTTATTTCAGTATTTGCCTTCAAAACATAATTTAGCAAAAATGAACCTATCTTCCTTTGCTAATCAACAATATTATAATCCATTACTATAAACTCTTAATTGTCAAAAGCCCTATAGATATGAGTATTTTGGTGAACATGTAATATTTGGGTGAATATGTAATAATTTCCAAACAGTCCCTTGACATTTTTACAGCATTTCATCTATAAAATGTATTGTAAACTTTTCTCTTCAATATTTTTGGTAGGAAAAGGGGAAAATCGAGTTTTGGTAACATACTTTATATAACATATGTATGGAATTTAAAAATTTATACCATCAGAAGAAAAGCCCAAGCCAAATTTATAGACTTATTACAGACTTATTGTATATTTAAGACTCTTACGAATTTAATAGTAAGAATCTTGGAAAGAAAATGGGCCTGGAGTTAAAAAAAAAAAAAGAACTATATCCTTGAGTACTTTAATTGTGTCATGAAGATCCAGTTTCCTTAAAAGTACAATTTTTAATGGGGCCAAGTATTTAGCTCAGTGGTTCTACCACTTGCCTTGCAAGCTTAAGGTCCTGAATTTGATCCCCAGTACAAAAAAAAAAAGTACAAATTTAAAATTACAACTTCTTTGTCTTCTTTCTCCCTGTCTTTATTTCTTCTATCCTACCTACTTCAGTTCACACATACAGAGAATTGCCCAAAATTTTCAGGCATTTACTGAGTTCTGACTCATCTGTGATATATTTTGCAAATAAGAAATATGGACTATGGGACCAGGGATTTAGCTCATTGGTTCCACTGCCTGCCTTGCAAGCACAAGGACCCAAGTTCGATCGACCCTGTATCAATTCATATTAATCACTGCCTTTACTGTTTTTTACTATCATCTCTACATATGACCCATATTTGTCTGCTTGTTTTTTTCTAAATCATTTCAAAAGTATTGAGAAATGAGGTTTCCTTCACTTTGCAAATAATCATTTCTATAGACTAGCAGCCATACCCCATTTATGTCTGGAATGGTTTTCAGGTGAGATGTACAAAACTGGCCCTCTTGGCCACAACATAAATCCAGTTTTAGAAGTACAAATCTCCCTTTTTGACAAGAGAGGTGGGATTTATACTTGGTTAAAGAAATTCCCAACAGTATCCCATAATCTCTGTGGTTAACTGGTAGGGTCTCAGTATATAATGAGTAGGTTGGTTATTTTCTACAAGAGCTATCCATCTAACTTAATCTTTTGCCATTATGTATAGTCATTTATTTATCTTATGTACACTACTTTTTAAAATTTATGAACCATTGTCTGCTTCTAAATTTTTCTTGATTCTGTCTTTTCCGTTTTAATGCCATTGTCTCTATTAGCTTTTATCTGTTTTCCTCCAGATTGTGGTAGCAGCCTGCTTAGGTTTTATATTTCCAACTTTACCCCTTTTTAACACGTCTCTGCAGCTTCCAGCATTTATTGAATTCTTGTGGGATAAATGAATGAATTCATGAGGTTGTAAACAATGTGTTGAACATTCAAGGTGTAATACTAGACTCTAACACTTAGCTCACACAGTCACAAACCTATTTATTGAGACAGAATTTGTTAAGAAAAGATTTTTACCTCATTTTCCCAATTTAAATATCAAACTTCCTACTTGAATAAACAATTCTGAATGTAAGCCTCCTGAGGGTGTAATTTTGTTGGATAGTGGATGAGTTTTAAAATCGGTGCTTTGCAAAATTGTTAAAGGATGACTGAATCTCCACTCTGAAATAAAAACTATCTCCACATAACTGTGACACTAAAATATTTTCTAGAAGAAGATAGAACAAGCCCTGAGGACAACAGCCAATTCTTTCTCACCAAAGAGGTGCGATAGTCCTTCTCCATCTAATCACAGAATTGTTTCTGCCCTGTTCCACTTGGACTATGTGGACTACCTACCATGTGTCCCAAATGATCTTGTCTAGACTGGGTTGGCTGCTTCTTACCTAGTGGACATTGCTTGTGGGTTCTAGGTTTGGTTGTTCAATGCCGTGTCATCTCTTTCTAATGTGAGCACTCTGTTTTCAGATTCTGCTCTGCTTTCTGTCTACTTTATTCCAAAGTAGGCTGTCCTGCATCATCTCTGTGTACTGCACTGAAGAGAGGGATTTTAGGTTCCTTTTAGCTACAACAGCATCTTCCTGCTTGAAGTATGAGCAAAAAAAATTCCACTTTAAACCAAAATGTGCTACTTTTTTGTGTAGCTCCTTTTAACATCTATCTCTTAAGCAAGAGTGGAGCAAGATAGCATCATAATAATAATTTTTAGATTTATCCTCAGTGTACATTTTTTATTCTTACAGAGCCTGGACCTCTACAGTGGAACTCAAAGCACTCAATTAAATGTTCTGTGCTTTTTCTGAAGACTTGTTAGACCACATGCTTTTAGGGATAAAGACAAAGCAATTAAGCCTAACATACCAGCAATATAGTCACAAGTTAGTTTAAGTGTTCATGGTCAGAGCACTTCCATGATCTAATTTTCTTTGAAAATCTCCACCTCTGAATATGTGAGGCTTCAGGGAGATACCCCAGATTTAAACCATAACATTCTGTCCCCATCCTTCAAAAGACTTATGCCCATCTTGTTATGCAAAATGCACTTAGTCAAACTCCACAAGTTTTCAAAGTCCTAATAGTTCCAGCATTGCTGAAAATTCAAGTCCAAAGACTTCTCTGGGACTCAAGGCAAACTCTTAGCTATGAGCTCTTGTCAAAATCAAAAACAAAATTGAATGCTCAAAATACAAAATAGCACAGGGTAAACATTTCTATTTAAAAAGACAGAACTATGGTAATAGAAAAAAAATGGACCAAAGCAAGGGCAAACATTAAAACCTGTAACTTCATATCCCACACTTAGAGAAAATTTTGGCAAGATATGGATCCAGAGAGCTTAAATGGCTCTGTGTCTATGACATTGCCAGTTGCAGCCCGTGTGATATCTCTCTGGCTAGTTCTGCTCATTTCCCACAGCATTTCTCAGGAGACATTCCACACTTCTGGCTTCTGCAACTTCTCCAACTTTCTAGGGTCTCTGTTCTACTTTTGGCTTCATTTTCACAGTTTCACTCACTGCCATCTCAGATGCACACTGAATGGTCTTCTTCTGAAAATGGGAGATAGGGTATTGCAACCCTGACACCACAACTCTTGCATTCTGTATGCCTGTAAAACCATTACCACAAGGATGACCCCAATGTCGGCAGCCAGCTCAAGCAATAGCCAAGACCCCTTGTGTGATGGTTGCAGTTTCCTCTGAGTGCTTGGTTGGCTGGCCATTGTAAAGCAAATCCTTGGAAACCAATTCCCCAAGCACTCCTTCTTGAACAGGGTGCTCCAGGGCTCTCCTCTCAAAGAAAAGTCTTTTAAAGCAGTTTATTTTTCTACACCCTTAACCATGAAGGGTGAAGGTCTTGCTGATTCCTGAAATATCTTTAAGCCATCTTTACTATTTTTCAAATGCAAAATACTTGGCTTCTTTTTTATGCTAATCTCCTTAACAACCAAGCTGGGATCTACTCCAGCTTACAGGCCTCAAATTTATGGGCCCTTCCTTTCTAGGCACCAGAAAAATGAAGTTTATTTACTTCTGCTCTTTGCTCTTGATTATCATGATAGATTTGGCTAAAATGCTCCAGTAGGATCCATACCACAGGCTGAACATTGTGCTGCCTTGTAATTTTCTCCACTAGATTAATTAGTACACTGTCCATGTCTCAGGACATGGACAAAATCTAGACAAATTTTCTGCCAGAGTACAACACACATGGCTGCAAGTCCAACTTGGAAGCCAATAGAGTACTTGTCCTCAACTAAAACTTCGTGAGCCAAGTCTTTACTGTCTGCATTTCTATCAGCATTCTGGACTTCTGAGTTCTGACCAGAATCTCCCATCAAGCTCAGCTTGTAGTATTCTAGAGGGTTGTTTGCCAACATCCCCAGACATGTTCAAACTCTCTGTTCCACTTCCAAAACTTTCTGAATCACATGGCTATGCAGTTGTAATCACAGCAATAACCTTACTTTTCTGGTACAAAAAATCTGTTTTAATCCCTTTTCTCATCACTGTGATAAAAAGTATCCAAAAGTCACAATTTAAAGGAGAAATTTATTTTGATTCATGAGAAAAGTCTGTGGTTGGCTGGCTCCAAGACAGAAACAGTATTACAGAGTGGCCTAGGTAGAAGATAGCTGTTCATGACATGGCAGACAAGAAGCAGAGAAAGACGTGAAGAGCCAGGAGATAACATATACTTTTACAAGTCATGGCACCAGTGACATGACACTAACCAGGCCCCACATTCTAATAGTTAAGAGTATAGGAAGATAGTACCTTCATGATCTACTCCCTTGCCAAGCACATGAGGTTTTGGGGACATCCCAGATGTAAATCTTAAAAGTGTAGTTAATTTAACTTCTACCCTTTTAAATTTCCCTCATTTCCTTACTTTAGACACACATTTTATCTTTGACATAGGCTGTTGAGATATTTGCTTTTCCTTATTATATGCGACACTATTATTTATACTTTATTCAGTGGCTAGAATGATCTGTTTAGGATATAGATACTGAAAGTGCAAATAAGGACTAAAAGGTATAATAGACAATGTGAAATAGGGAAAAAAAGGGACAAAGGGAAAGGGGAAATGGGAAGGATAGGAAAAAGGAAAGAAGGGAATGGAATTAATGTGAGAAAATGAAAAATAATGGAAACAAAGTTTTTGTGGATAGGGAGGGAGGGAGGGGTTGAAGGGAGGGAAGGGGAGTGGGGAAAAAATTAAAACCAAAGTTGATTATGTAAAAGTACAAATTTCCAACAATGAATGTCATTATATTGTATACATTAAAGGCACCAATGAAATTAATTTTAAAAAATAAAATAATAGGATATAAAACTTTAAAAAGTCAATGATTTATGATGTAAAGAAGTTTCTTTGGCTATTACACAAGCACAAGCACTGTCAGATCTTTGCTTTATTTTCAGTCAAGAATGGAATGTTAATAAGAAAATACTTAGTAAAGACCCAAAGTTTACTTATACATGCAAAAGTTCATAGTATCATAGTCACCTTGCATAAATAGCATGTCAACCTTGCTATGGAATTATTTTAATCTTTAGCTTGGCTTGAAACATAGCCATCTGTTGCCTTGCTTTATTTATGAAAAATAATGAGAGGAATGGCCAGAATTAATTCAAAGTTAGATTTTAAAGGAAAAAATCATATTCATTGCCTGCATGTAATAAGTTATGGAACCTACCTTTTTTGACCTTCCATATTTGTGGCCACTACTGATGACTACAGCTTTTCCAATGGTTCAGTAATACATACTTATCATTGATTGACATGGTAAATATTTCCCTTATGCCTAAGCATTGTTTGTAATGGAGCATGAGCCTTATTGCAGTGAAACATCGATATGGTGCTATTAATTCCCAGGTAAGATATTTCTCAAAAAAGAACCTCTCACAGCAGCATTTTTCAGAAAAACATATGCTCCTTGTTAATGGGCACACACAATATGCCTAAAAGGGGTACAAAGACTACCCAACAGGCATCACAAGATACCTCTGGACAATCATTTTGTAACAGTGCACAACAGGCTGGTGTTTGTAAAAAAGATAAATTGAGATGATAATTTAAAAAACAGCTATTAAACATTTCAAGAAAATTATTATATGGTATGCAGTCTCAGTATATCTATAATAAAATGCTTTTCAACAAATTGAATTATACTCCAAAACAAAGTAGCTCAGGATAATCCCACTATTTGAAATTTTATCTTAGTAGCATATTAAAGGTCTAGTTGAGCTCGGGAAAAATAATCTGTCAAATATTTTTATTTTTCTGGCATTCTTCATTTTCCCAGTTCTCCCTTTCCCTCCTTCTTATAATTATTTGAGAACACATAAGTGCCTTCTCTTCCATCATTGCCAGAACATTCCCTTTGCTTTTAAATTTAGCTTTTGATGTCACTGTCCACGATTAGGTGAAAAGATACACCACTGCCATTTTTTTCCTGTGATGTGTTTGCAACCCCCTGAGTTCAGCACCTGTGACAGCCTGTTCTTGCTGCTAAAGCTACTTCAAGACATAACACTTGCTTTGTGGGAGTATTTTCATGTAATTATCATTGACTAGTGACTTATCTATCGCTACTGCATTAACTACTCTTTTAATGCAATGCTTTATGTATACATAAATACCACTAAATACGCTAATAGTAACAAGTGTGTTTAGCTCTTCTCTGAAGGTTTGTATCCAATGTTGAATGAATAAATGTATGAAATTACCTGTTTTCATTAAGTTACCTTCTTTATATATTAATCCATTGAAATATATCATTCCCTCCTGATTTCCGTAACAAATTCTATAATAAAGCCACTGTGGAATCTGTTAGAGTAATATACCAATCATCATTAGATGAGATCATTTTGTCTAAACCAAACTTTTTTTTTTTCTGATGATCCTTCTTCAAAAATGAATAATTAAAGTCATGGCATTTGAAACTCCATTATTCTAATTGTTTTTAACTGACTATTCTCTCTGGCTATTTTTAATCCGGATGATATTTTATACTGTGAACTTGTGATCAAAATGTCAATAACGTATTTTAAGGAAAATAATAATCAGTCAGAATTAATTGAACGTGAGATTTTTAAAAGAAAAACTATATTTTGTCTAAAATTTTCTTCTCTGAAAAAAAATTGTTAATGTTAAACTGTGCCAAAGTCACTATTATATGGTTTTTTTTTTATTGTGAAGTCCAAATCTCACAGAACCCTAGTCATTAATTCTAAATTGCCTTGTTGAGGCCAATTACACTTCAAGTACTGTCTGGGGCCATCAACAATGGGACCTGATCTCTGGGCTGGAAAGCAGATTATGATAGTTCTTAGCTGGAGTGATACTCCTGCCATGAAGACCGGGGCCATCCCTGTAACAATGGCCACTGCAATGCCCTGAGTGGACTGTCGTGTTAGAGCCACTACTTTGTGTTAGTCATACTGAAAATCTTAGCTTGGTCTTAGGCTAAGCCTGGATTATACAAACAGTTAGACCTGGCCTTCTTAGGTTCTCCACTGGAATACTTCAGTAGGGCAAAGTTTCATACAAGCATAAGAATAGAGTTCAGAAGATGCTATGTTGCTGAAAAAATGTCCACGGTATCTTGACACTGATATATAGTTTTTGTTTTTGGTACCGGGGATCAAACTCAAGCCCTCGTGCTCATGAGGCAGGTGCCGGACCCACTGAGCTAAATCCCCGGCCCACCGATACATAGTTAATAGCCGTTGCTTCAGTGACATCATGACTTGGCCTGCCATTCACAAATTTGGCTTAGGATATCAAAATTATGGTCTCCATGGAGTTTATTGCCCTAATTCATTCTTCTTTCTCTTCTGTATCTTGGATTCTGGAAATCACATAACCGATAAGCCACATTTCAAGTATAAAATTAAGGTGACTACGCAAATCAGTGTGACCAGATGAAGGAATCATTTTAAAACAGATGCCATGGCAGTACAGAAACAGAGCCAGGCTGGGGCTCAGAAGGATTGAGTGGGCCCTGGCCTTGTCAGTAGCTCACCATGTGAGCACTTTCCTCTTCTCTCCTTTCAGGATAATGCTGGGCTGGCAGGAGATAGTCTCCAACCCCCCTTGCTTCTCTGACAAGTCCGTGATTTTCAAGTCACTGTGATATTTGCTGTACCAATGGGGTGCCATTTCTGGTATGACTGCGCGTATTGTTTCCTTAATGGGGACTGAGGCAGTAGCTCTATTTGGCGTCAGCTGAGCTGTGTCAGCAAATTGGGGCTGATTGGCTGGGCCCCCGGAGCAGGCTCCAGAGAGAGATTGATTCTGACAGGGAAACAATCAAAGGGGGAAATTGGTGCCTTGGGAGGTAAGACATCTGTGAGCTCGTGATGTCTTTGGTCAAGTCTTCAACGTAAGGGGTGCTTTAATTAGTGTAGACAGAAAGGGCCTGGTTTAAGGCCATTCTTTGCAAGAGCTGGACACTGTAAATGTGGACCTGAAATTATACACAGAAAATTTCAAATATGTGTTCACTTTTGGAGATTTCAAATAGCAAAAATGACTATCCCTTTTTGTTTCTTACTTCTGAAGCCAAGTAATTTGTTAGAAAATTAGTCAAAATCTAATTTTAATGTTATTCAAATACACTGGGAGCTTGAAGCATTTGGCAGGTTATACTTTCACTTTTTCTCAACACCTCCTGCCAACGTTTTCTCTGTGTTTGATCCTTTTGCTCTGTTCTTTTTCATATTTTCTCCTTTAATACATCTCCACAGTGTTTATACTTTTATAAAATTTTCATGTTTCTGATTCTATGACCAGAGACCTTAGATATATCCATGAATGTGGTGTTGAGGATCTCAAATTTCTCAATATTAATAAAGAATAATGAAGTTTTACCCACAAAAGCTCTCTCAGTAGATGAATTCCAGAATGGGGCCCTGGAACCCCACCCTTGGTGTGGCCAGGGCACTGTCCCTAGTGTTTCAGCCTCTCCATCCTGCTTCAGCCTGGCTCAAATTTGCCACTGCCGGGGCCCATATCAAGTCCTCCTGCCACATTAAGTGAGCATACGAGAGCAAAAGGGAGCTCATTTCCTAACTAAACATGATTGCTCCCTTCATCCTTCGCCCTCATTATACCGGATGGAAACCAGAATATCTTTTCCCTAGTCATTTCAGTAACTCCAAAGAATAATGAGAGTATTTGGACAAGAGAAAAAGAATTATAGATTTCCTTCATTCTTGTCTTTTGATACTCAAGTTTTTCTTTTACCTGTACATTGTCCTTATTCTTTTTCAAAATTGAGGTGAAATACAAATAACATAAAATTTATCATCATAACCATTTAATTATATTAATAATATGAAATATGTTTACTTTACAATTAATCAACACTATTCACCTTCAGAGCTTCTTCATCTTCCCAAACTAAAGCTCTGTACCCATTAAACACTAGCTCCCATATCCCTTTCTCCTGGCAACCACTGTTGTACTTTTGTCTCTATGAATCCCACTACTCTAGGGACCTTATATGCTTGAAATCTTTTGTCCTTTTGTAACTGACCTTTGCCTTAGCATACTTTCCTTCAGGTTCATTTGTATTGTAGCACATGTCGGAATTTGCTTCCCTTAAAGTTATATAATATACTAGATTAAGCAAACTACTTTGAAAGGCTCACATTGCCCTAATAAACAACAATGATTGAAAAAAATAAGAACCAAGGTAAATTAGGTAAAGGTGCAAATTTCCAATGATGAATATACCTAAAATGTACCAATAAAATTAATTTTTTAATGAATGCTTGGTGTTTTTAAGAAGAAAATGTTGGCTGGGGATTTGGCTAAGTGGTTCTGCTTCCTGCCTCACAAGGGCAAGGACCCGAGTTTGATCCCCAATACAAGAAAAAGAAGAAGAAAATGTTACGTGGCTGTTTAAGTGATTTCAGATTCTTTCTAACGTTTACCCTTTGAGAGTCACACATACAAGTCTGAAACATTAACAATTTCAAAGATTATTGATAACTATATTTTCTGTCTACTCAGGTTAGTTCTTAAAGCAATTAAAATGTTCCTGATTCAGGATTTTTAATATAAAATAAAGGTAAAAATATTAACTTATCATGCAATTAAGCATAAAATAAGATAACAACAATAGTATGATGGTTTCTCAGGTTTTATTTTGGTAAATACAGAAGTAAATACTTTTGTTTATCAGTATAAAAGAAGAAAATACTAGAATATACAAAATCTTAAACTCAGTATCTTAGATCTGGAAGGAATCTTAGAGATAGTTGATCCTAAATCTTTTATTTTACAGTTGAAGAAACCAGGTGATTTATGTGATTTATTTATTTCCTTCTTTCATTCATTTAATCATTCATTCAATATTTATTGTCGACTGTGTATAATTCACTATGTTTAATACTGTATCATACAAAACAATTATTTTTGTCTCATTCCTATCCTTACAGGGCCTATTTTATAGTAAGACAGGAAATTTAGACATTGAAATTCAGCTAACCAGTGTGCTAAATACTGCAGCAAATACAAAGATGGGACAATGTGCTCATATTCTGTAGGTGTGCAAACCGACAGTGGGGCATGGCATAACACACAGTGTGCAGTTCGGTGCCTGAGTGATGCGCTGGAGGACAGTGGGGACTTGAAGTAGGTGACTGCCACATCCATCGGTAGAAAGAAAAAGGGAGATTTCCAGAGTAAGCTCACACTTGTAGACCTCAAAGGATGTACACCCACTAGGAGGCAGAGATGAGAAAATGGACAAGGAACAAAGTAAGAAAACCGAAAAGCTTAAAGGAGTGTTTCTCTCCAGAACTTTGTCCTTAAACTGCAGAGATAGCAGGTTCTGGTTCTCATTCTGGCTGCACTGGAGAATAATGGGCCCTGCCACATAAGGTGATTGTGAGCAGCCGAGAAAATAAGGTCTGTGAAGTGCTGAGCAGTGTCTGGGACACAATAAAGCTCTGTTCATGTCAGCCATGGCAGCAAGTTTTAATTTGCAAACAGCCTTTCAGAAAGAGTTGAAGTGAATTGAATTGACCTAACTGAAAAGAAAATGGATTGCCATTAGAAGGTTTTGTACTGAACAATGGTGCAAATACATTTTTAAAAATTGATCTGGCAAAATTGGGTAAGAGGGGTTGTGATGAAGGAAGACAGGAGGTAGAGTATGCGTTAGGTAATTGTCACTCTTTCAGGAGATGAGTAATGAGAATATCATTAGATATGATGGAATAAAGATAATAAATTATTTAGATGTTCAGGAAATAAAATTGACAAAGGGGCGGATAAGGACAGACCAACAGCGTATGGTGGGAAGAAAAGGAAAAAAACCACAAATGAACCTTTAGCGCCTTCGTTAGGGACTGAGGAACTCTGAAAGATAAACTGGGGATGGAATTGATGATGCTGTTTTTAAGCATTGTGAATCTAAGAGACCAGCGAGGATGTCACATAAGCAGACCGCGGTGGCTTTAAATTGCTACGGACAGGTTGGACAAGATGATGTGACAGAAGCGGTAACTAGATTTTACAGCTATAAAATCATGAGAGCATTTGAAAGAATAACAGATGGTAAGCAAGGACACTAAATTTAAAATAATGTACAGGGCATACAGGTTAAGGTATTAGAAGTAATCTTTGAAAAAAAATAGCAGAAGGTCATTGAGTATAGTGAAAGATAATAAAGATTAGTTTTATTTTCTTTTTTAGTGTAACATCCTGGACCTCATCATGTTTTTAAATATGGAGGAAGGTATAAACAGAGGTAGATTTCAAATGTTTCCAGAAGAAAATGACTAGGGGAAGGTCCCAGGGGAAGAAAAAGAGATTAAGATTAAAATATTAGTTGGAGAGGTTAACTTTGGAAGGAAGAGAAACACTTCTTGCCTCTAAAATAAAAGTAAAACAGGAGAAATTTAAGTAAAGGGGGAGACAAAAAGCAAAGGTGTGAGACAAAGAGGAAAATCAAAGAAGCTCACTCAACCTCAGTCTCCTCCCAAGGCATCATGGCAGTGGGTGACATGTAGAATAGCATGCATTGGCAATACAGAAGGGGACAAGACAGGTGGCATCTACCTTACCTTGAGTTATGTGCTAAATATTTTTAATTTATCTCATGCAATTTACCATCATGAGAGGTTTTCAGGTGAGGCAACTAAGACTCACATCTGCCAGTAGGGGGTAGTTAGTCACTTTCTCTATATTGTACTCTGAGATGGAGCTGGGTGACTCTGATACGCTGGCTAGGGTAGGGACAAGAGACCGCTCCAGCCGCACTGTGTGAAGCTAAGCATTGAAGCAATGGCAGGATTCTAGTACAAAGGGAATTCCAGACCACTGTGTGAGCAATTTTTAGAAGTCAAGAAAAGGTAGCAGAAGATATTTTAGGACTAAAGAACATTCGTTTCCCCACACATACACACCCTAAAAAAGAACATTCATTTCCTATGGATGCTGGAACAAATTACCACAAACTGAGTAATATAAACAACAGAAACTCATTTTCTTACAGTTTCGGATACCAGACGTTCAAACCCAAGGTGTTAGCACAGCTACTCCCTCTGGAGGCTCTGCAGAGGGATCTCTTCCTTACCTCTGGAGCATGGTTACTGCTAACTTTCTTTGGCTTGTGGCTCCTCTGCTTCAGTCTCTGCCTTCATCTTCATAGCATCTTCTTCCCTGTGTTTCTGTCTTGATACTCCCTCTGCCTCTGCTTTAATGATATGTGTGATTGCAGCTTAGAAGCACCTAGATATTCCAGGATCATCACATCCTGCAAAAACCCTTTCTCCAAATAAGAAAACATTGACAGGTTCTAAGGTTCGGTGCATGGCCTCTCTGAGAGTCATAACTAGCATGGATACCCCAGGGAGCATGGTAAGTGCAGTGGGAACTCAGAGTGAACCAAGGAGGACAGGCCCTATATTGGATACCTGAGAGCAAATAAAATGTAGACTGTGAGGCTTTCCACAATTCACCCTTACTTGAATTTAAGGGAAAATTCATAGCGATCATACTGTGTGATTAAGGAAAATACAAACAGAAAACAACTATTCCTATCTAATAACTTAAGGATGAATTTTTTGAGAAAATAAATTATAGAAACATGATTGTACAATTTGTTATTAAGAAGGTCGGCATTCACATCTTAATAACCCTCCAGAAAATGACGTGAATAATGACAATTGCAAATAAATAACTGAAGAATATCTTCCTATAACAGGAAGGTTGCTACCACCTCTCAGCTTTCCAAAATCTTTCTAAGCTGTTTGCTATGTGTGAACACTGAGTACCTTGTTTAATTTGAGTTACAGTAGCTCATTTTACTGAAATCCCAAAAATAGCATATTTCAAATCACTTGCAAAAAAGCCATTTTAACATACCACAAAATCGAAAAATCTCTAGAACATAAATCTGTATGCTGTATGGTTTGAATTTACAGTGCCAAACCCTGAAATAATAAACAGCATGGTCTGAGATTGCCCACAAATTATGCTTTCTCTTTCCTAAAGCTGAATTACAGTTCTTAATTAAACAGCAGTTTTTCAAACCATCAAACAACCACATCTTTGTAACACTTTCAGAGCTGCATATAGCATAGAAATACATTCCTTCAAACGCTATAATTTTGCTTGTGCAAAGACGTGCTCAATACACAGAGTACCTTCTCTTCTCCCCAGCCCACTAAAAGGATATAGAGTATGTTTTCCCTTCATCCCCAGAACATGAAGGTATACACAGGTGGGTTTCTCTCTATATTCTCACTCAACAACCAAGCTTTCTTATGAGGAAAATTATAGGTTCTCCTTGATCTTTTAAGTCTCTTCCTGCTTCCCACAATATGGCTGCCTGGCTTTGCTCATGGAATGTCCACCACTTGCATCTCTAGGTAGCCCATTCTGTCTTCAGACAGCTGGGAGTTTCCTCTATTTACCGAATTGAAATCTGCTCCTCTGTAGTTTGCAACTATTTTATACAAGTTATACTGTTGGGGACAAGCCAAACAATACACGGTGCTCTTTAAATCACAGAGCTTCAGACAGTTGAAGAAGGCAGCAATGTCCTTTCTTGCCACACTGTTTTCTGCAGGCCAAATCACCCAGATTTCTCCAGTTGTCCTGTGCATCTCAGATCCTCCAGCCTCTCGTGCTGCAGACCCTTTCTGGTTGAAGGTGAGCTAATTCCCTTTCAGTGTGTGCTTCCCTGAGCCAAACCCTATATCCCTGATTTGGCCTGAGCAATCGATGGCAGAACAGAACCAGACTTAGACACATTAATAGCTACTCTGCAAGATGCAGACTAAAATTTCTGATACTCAGCTCACTTCTTTCAAAGCAGTTTCTAGCAAGGGATTTTTGAAACTCTTTAGACATAGTCAAGGAACAAATCACTGAGCATAAATGCTTTTCAGTCAGTTCTGTAATTTTCCGTCTTTGTCCATTGATTTTCTGTGTTTACTTGTATTACACTGTCTTTGCTAGCAAATAGTTGTATTTGACAACTTTTCCTGAGGCTTCCTAAGAAGCATAATAACTTACAAGGGAAGCAGTCATAATGCCTTAGATTTTCTCCAAGCTTTTAAGTGGGAATGACTAGGTAAGAAAGTTGCCTGTTAGTACCTATACATCAAATAGAAAGTTTTCAAAAATCAAGTATTATCTACTTCATGGAAACTTATGTAAATAAGGACAAAATCTTTTTTTTTCTAAAAAGATATCCTTGAAGAGTGCAATGGAAATTGGAGTGGGTGTATGTGAGGCATGATTTGGCATTTAGCGTGCTACCTTTTTTTCTCTGCAGTGATGCCAAGGGTATTCTAGAAGAATCCTAAAAAAAAAGAGCCTCGTGTTGAAGTTCATTTATATATTATTATATATTTTGTTCTTCATTAAAAATTTAAAGAGTGTGATGAGAGGTGATAAAAATAACTAGCTAGTTCTTTTGCATTTGAGTTTCTCTATGATGATATAGTTGAGAAGCATAGCAGAGCTGGAAGAATAAGCTATGAATGGCTACCCTTTGACCTGTCCTTGGCAGTGGAGGTAAGCTCAGAGGTGAATGAGGTTTGTGTGTGTGGAAGCCATCTTGGTGGTTATCAGTGAGCCTTGAGCCCAAGGGGGTGGCACTGGACACTTCTGTATGCTGCTAGGCCTTCAGTGTGTTCTTGGCTCTCCCTAAAATGCTTTATTCAGCAAGTGCCCAAGGGTGCTCTTGCCAAATCAGGTGTGTAAATGAGCAAAAGTGAACTTTTACCTTACGCTCAGTGTATCTAGTTAGCATAACAGTTCCCCATTCCCTTTTTGCAGTACGTAGGAGGAACTTAGGGCCTTATATGAGCTAAGCAAACGCCCTGCCACTAAGCTACACCTCCAGTCCCTGGTTTAGTTAATTTTTCCATTCCCAACATCCCATCTCAAGGCCAAAAACAAAACAACTCACTTAGAAGTGAGAGTTAGAGCTTAACAGCTTGAAAGAGGAAGCCTGTGAACCACTTGTGAATCTCCCTAAATTCTGCTTTGCTAAATAGCACCTCCTATGCTAGCAACACCACTCAAGCTTTTTTTTTTTCTTCCTGTTTTGGTCATTCCCAAGATAAGCCCAGGCAGAGGTGGAAGAGCTGATGTACACACGGAGAACAGATGGTAGATTTTAATGTTTCAATTTATTCAGTGCTGCCACTTCAGTCACCTGACATTTTCTATAGAGAAATCAACAGTATGACTGTACATTTATTACTAAAATGATTGCAGAAAATATGAAGTAATTTCTCCCAAGGACTAAGAAAGTATGTCAGCTTTCTATCAGTGTGCCAAATACCTGAGGAGCATTCTGCTCCTGAGATAATCAGTTTATATGGAAAAAGATTGATTTGTCTCCCAGTTTGAGAGGTTTTATCCCAGGATCAGTTGGCTTGGTTGCTTTTCACCTGTAATAGTACATCACAGTAGGAGTGCACAGCAAAGCAAAACCACCCATCTCATGACCATGAACCCAAGACATAGAAAAAGGAGGGGACAGAATCCCACAATTCCCCAATGCCCCAAAATATCTCCCACTAGGATCTGCCTCTTAAAGGTTCCACAACCTCCACATAGCACCGAACTGGAGACCAAGTCTTCACCACATGGGCATTAGGGGGCATTTCACATCCAAACTGTAGCATTCTGCTCCTGCAGAATGACCAAAGGCCCATGTTCATCCATCACACAGTGAAAATTGCATTCAGAATGGATTATACCAATAAAATAAGAGGACTGTGTATTCTACATGGTCTGCTTTATGAGCATTTCAGGAAAGCACTGACTTCATAAAAGAGAATATATTAGAAAGCTTGTAGGAATCAGGAAATAAAAGAAGTGTGTGATCGTATAGAATAAGGGCCTCCTGCAGAAATCGTATGATTGGTTACTCATAAATCGCCCCCTTGTATCCAGTCATTACACCTAGAACAAAGGTCAGTGTGATTCCACAAGAAGTTATGTTACTCCTACTGAGCTCTGTTGTCTTTTGGATTGCTTTCATTTGGACCTTCCTGATCTTTTCTTCTTTTGAGCCTTTTAGGCTTTTCAAAAAGACTAAGGAGATCATTTTTTGTTTTAAGAGTAATGTATGTTTATTTTAAAGACCAACCTACACAGAAAAGTACAAAAAAAGAATGCAAAATGTCACTCTAAATATCACCCTTATATAATCATCATCAAAATCAAGTGATAAAATTAATATCTACTCTTATCTCTCTATAAGGACATTCCCCATAGAAAAGATAAACAATTCTCATATATGGACCTGAGAACATGCCAATTTAGTTTTTAAAGATAGATACATTTATGAGTATTTTATAAATAATAAAATTCACCCTTTTCAGGTGCAAAGTTCTATGAGGCTTGGTGAGTGTATGTGCATGTGCATAAACAACATACCAAATTTTTCTTGTATTGTGTTCTGTATAATCTAGAACAGAGAATAACAACTATGGGTACAGATTAAAGAATAATATTTTTAAATGCCTATATTTGTCAGCTTGTTAAGGAATTAGATAAGTATCAGTGCTTTAATACTGCCTGTGGTGCTGAGTTTTCACAAATACAGTCATGTAAACTCTGCCATAATCAAAATACAGAATATTACTCAACTCCTTAAAATTCCCTCTTGTCTCTTTGGATTCAATCTTCTTCTTCTCCCAATGCCTGCAAAAGAAAAAGATCTAAAATTTGGCTTTTCAGGAAGTCTTATAAAACATCTAAGAACGTAGTTTTGTGCATCTGTTTTCTTTTACTTAGTGTCATGTTTCTGAGAGTTTTCTATGATGCTGACTAGCAACAGTTTGGTCCTTTTTAATATGGAAGCATATTCCATTGTATGAATGTATCACATTTTGTCTGTTGGCCAGGTACCAGACATTTGAGCTGTTTCCAATTTGGCTTATCATAAATAAAGCTTATTCGAACATGTACACAGGACATCGTATGAGTGAGGGTACTCATTTCCTCCGGGTAAACTTACTCTGATGAATATTGAATATCATAAGGAACTGGCAAATTGTTTTCCAAAGTAGCTACACCATTTCCATTCCTGATAATGATGTATGAGAACCATAGTTCTTTCACATCCATAGCAGCATTGATATTGCCAAGTTTTAAAGTAATTCTAACCATCAGATAGGTGTGCAGTGGTGTCTCACTGTGGTTTTAATTAGCACTTTTCTAATTACTTATGTAAGCATCTTTTCTGTGCTTTGTCAGTAGTATGTTTCCTTTGGTGAAGTATCTGTTCAAATCTCTTGTCCATTTTTAAAACTGATTTGCTTTCTTATTAGTAAATTTTAAAGTTCTATTTATAGTAGGTACATAAGTTTTTTTCCCACTTAATGATTTGCATATATTTTTCCCTCTCCGTAGCTTGCCTTTCTGTTTTGTTTGCAGTGTCTTTACAGTAGAAAAATGTATAATTTTGGAGAAGTTTAGTGTATTGATTTTTTCTTCTATGGAATGTATTTTTGGCATTATTTCTAATAAGTCTTTGCCTAGTCCAAGGTCACTAAAATTTTTAAAAATATTTTTCTGTGAGTTTTTCTCTTTCTAATATTTATGTGTATGTGATCTATTTAAATTGATGTTATAAAATTAAAAGAAATGCAGATTTTATCAAGTAATACTAGCCTCTAAGGGATTATATCAAGATAATGAGAACAGTTTTTGAAAATAAATAGACTCATTAAGTTTTTTCATATCTCCATTTCAAATTTAAATAGTACTGATTAACTCAAAGAGGTGAAAGATAGGAAATAATTTCATACTGCCTTCTTTTTTCCTTTCCCTACCTCTGAATCTTTTGGTTATATTGTTATATTTGTTTTGCCAATATTTATAGCATTTAAAATTCTCCAACCAAAATTTACTCAATAATTTAGATTTAGTGTTCCATTTTTTAAAAACTCACCTTTCATAGCCATCCTTCCATTACTACTCCTCTATTGATAGTATTTTTGCTTGGATTTATAATATATTTCACCAGACTTTAAAGTCAAAATTTCTTGGAACTTTAATTTCAAAAAAAAAGTACTTAGTGCTATATTCTATGGAAACTATGGAGATTTTAGGGCAGCCTAAATTTTTCACCACATATAGATGACTTCCTTCTGACCTGTTTGGATGTCTGAAAACTTTCACTGCATGCTTGATCTTAAATTTATTTATTTTTTCTTGGTACTGGGGATTGAACTCGGGTCCTTGCGCTTGCAAGGCAGGCCACCGAACCGCTGAGCTAAATCTCCAGCTGGATCTTAAACATTTTTAAAAGGAAGTTATTAAGGTATCATTTGTTCTCCCCCCACCTTTTTTTTTTTTTCGAAACGCAATTTCTGCTCCTCATTTCAGAGCATTTTTTTCTTGGTACAAAATTCTTATGCAAAGATTGCTGGGTGTTACAATATTTTTACCCATATTGCTTGTCTGAATCACTGTTGTCTGGTCTCCAAGTCACCATCTTCTCTCCGTTTCTTTGCCCCTCTTGCTGTGCTTTCCCTTTCATCTGTTGACTACTGTGTCTAATGTGTTTTTCTCTAAGGGCCTACTATTTAATTCCCCAATTTGTTTAACTCTACAGTCTTCCTTTTAATATCATGGCTTTTTTATTTTACTATATTTGACCTTGTTTTAATGAAGTTTCATTGTAAAGTTCTTGTACAGCGTTAAGAATTTGAAAGAATTATTATGCAGCCTTATTAAAATTTTGCTATTTTTAAACAGTTTTTTGCTTTCTTTTTCTGCCTTTTGCTTCCTAATCTTCCTCCATCATCTTCTTCCTTAATCTTTTCCTTTTCTTTTCCCCTACTTTTTTTTTCCACACATGCTGTCATCTTCCTTGTCCCAGTCTCCATGTTGTGTGCATTCAGCTACCCGGCAGTTTATCATCATGCATGGCCTTGTTACAGTCAGTGCTTTCCAGATCTTCGATTTGCTCATCACAGAATGAGGCCTTTTAATGGGTTTTATAGCAATATTCACATATATGGATTTTCTGGAAAATGTATAGCTTTATAAATGATGGATTTTATAATCCCATTTCTGCTTCAAATCTAAAAGACATTTCTTTGACATACATAAAAGCTCTTATTTTAATTCTTGAAGGATTTTATTGTTTGTTTGTTTGTTTGAGCTACAATCACTTAGTTTGTCTAGGTACAAAATATCACCAAGTTGGGCGTGGTGGCACCCACTTGTAACCCCAGCCACTTAGAAGGCTGAGGCAGGGAAGGCTCCACGCTTGATGCCAGCCTGGGCAACTAAGACCTTGTCTCAAAATAAAATTTATAAAGGGTTGGGAATGTAGTTTGGTGCTCCCTCTTCAATCCCAACCACCACTATTTCAATAAATAAATAATAAATAGTCAGCAATAAGACACGGTTTGGTCCCCCCCACTTCAACATTCATACAATTGTTTTAGGCCTTAATCATATATCTAAGTTAGTCAAGGCTAATACCAACAGGGGGAAATGTTCCTGTCTTGTTCTTGATTTTAATTAAATATATTTTAATGAAACCTTTTAGAATCATGTTCTTTTGCTTTTTAATAAGGAGTTGCTGTGTCTGGTTGCCTCCATTTATTTTTATTTTTAATGAAAAATGAATGCTGACTCCTGTGATTTGGGTCTATGATTATCTGATTGTTTTTCTGTTATAATTTTAAGATAGTTCATGATAAAATCAAATATATATAATCCATATTCTTGGTTGACTCTGAATAGTTAGAGGATATTAAAGTTGAATGTGAAGCCAGACATGGTGGCACACGCCTGTAATCCTAGCACTCGGGAGGCTGAGGCAGGAGAATAGCTTTGAGTTTGAGACCAGCCTGGGCTACATAGTGAGTTCCAGGTCAGTTTCAACTACATAGTGAAACCCTGTCTCAAAAAAAAAAAACAAAAAAAAAAAGTTGAATGTCATTTATAAAATACATTTTCAATATCACATAGCTTTTTGAGAAAAACAAACGTCCAACATTTTGTGGAGTTTTTTTGTTTTGTTTTGTTTGTTTATCTTGGCTCTTTTTAGATAACCTTGAAGGTTTTTTGAAAAAATCAGCATTTAATTTTATAGCTAATGTGTTTAGCAGTTACAAATTGTAATAGTAGGTTTTATCACTCTGGCTCTTTTATGGATAATTAAGTTATGGCATTATTATGGCTGCTATGTATTTGTGCCCCTAGGAAGTCATTTTTAAAGGGAACATAATTGTGTATCTATCCTTTATCATGTTAAAGTTTTTACAGAGAATTTTATTTTTTCTTTTACTGCAGTAGATTTGTGATGTATGGTCTCATCATCCACTAGAAAACATTTCAAAATTTAGAAAATGCTTAAGTGACAGGGCCAGTGATTTAGCTCAGTAGTTCCACCTCCTGCCTTGCAAGCACAGGACCTGAGTTTGATTCCCAGTACAAAAAAAAAAAGTGCTTCAGTGACAATTACAGCTAAAACAATTAACCAACTAAAGTGGTATCTTTCTCTTTTCATTTCATCAGCACTTTTTATAAATGAAATAACTGTAGGTATGTGTCCATGAGTGGTTATGCGTGTACACAGGTTATACCTGCTTAATCCTGGAAGGATACAAGCAAAACTATTTATAGAGTTTACCTCCGAAGACAAAAGAGACATTGGGGCAAAAGTCAAGAAGACTTTGAACGTCTTTATTGTTTGAAATTTTAAGAGAAAATATTGTGATAAACTATATGTATAATTTTTTAAATCTAACTACAGAGGAAAAAAAGTGATTCAACTAATGTATTTAACATAAATATTCCCTCAGTTCTAGAATGCTATGAGTTAACCACAGAGAAATAAAAATGACTGCCCCTGGAAGAAGTTTATGTTCTGCTATTGTTTTTATTCTTAACTGACAAATGAAAATTGTGTATACTTATAGTATGTGATATGATGTTTTGAGGTATGTATGCAAAAAGATATTGACATGTCTATATAATATATAATATGGAGTGTGTAAGTCATGCTAACTGAATATGTACCCATGATGTATAAGATATGCATATACTTAACATACTTAGCATTTTAATTGTAAGAACACTTATAATTCTTGTTTTGTTTTGTTTTGTTTTGTTTTTTGAGACAAGGTCTCACTATGTAGTTGAGACTGACGTGGAACTCACTATGTAGCCCAGGCTGGTCTCGAACTAACAGCGATCCTCCTGCCTCAGCCTCCTGAGTGCTGGGATTACAGGCATGAGCCACCACGCCCGGCTCTAAGAACATTTAGAATTTACTCTGTTAGAGATGTTAAGGTTATGCAATATGTTCTCTTTTTTTTTGGCACTGGGGATCGAACTCAGGACCTTGCATTTGCCAGGCCGGCCCAGTGCCACTGAGCTAAATCCCCGGCCCGATGAAATATATTCTTAACTATAGCCACCAGGTTGTGCAAGAGAGATTTTGAGCTTATTCCATATTATTTATTATTTAGCTAAGAGATTTTTAACCTCAGAGGTGATTATATTATATAACATGTAGTTTAGCACATGCTTCCTAATGTTAGAAGTTCTAGGTGATTTCCTTACAGCTGCCTCCCATTTTCTCAGAATCACTCCTACATGGTGCAGTCTGATTTCACTCAACCAGGTATAGAGTAATAAAAGCCTCTATTTTAAAGATAAAAATATTAATACAGGTAAGATATTAGGCCAAACACAACATATGCCTCATGGAAAGCACACAACAACAACAAATAGGGTAAAATGTGATACTACCTCTTTATAGCCAAGGTCAACTAATGGGCAGTTAAGGCCAACAAGTAATTATAATTAGCTTCTTTATGAAAGCCAACTAAAATTAATAACAGTAAATCACATGCAGGCCTGGTAGAGAATGCCTTGTCTCTAAAGCTTTTCATTTAATCAGGTCCCTCAAAATGCATTTTAAAATTATAGGCAAAGAGATTTAGAAATCATAAATATGAAAAAAATAACACATCTATCCAACATACATGTATTGGGTCCTTATTTGGCATAAGGTTCTGTTCTCATGCTGAACAAAGTCGCAATCAAAACTCACGAATTTCTGCCCTTGAGAAGCTAAAAGTCCAGTGAATGAATACACCACTACCCACATAAAACTAAAGCGTATAGTTGGGGTATCTTTCTAATCTGTCTCGTTGCATTTATCTATGCGCTTTTTCATAAAACTTGAACTGTGATTTTTATATTTAAAATAATGTAGCCAAACCCTCCTCGTTATTTAATACTTTTCAACAATGTTACTTGTGAGGTATCATTGGTTTCCAATGTCTAAGTGCACTGTAGTATACTTGATCAATCTGCTATTGGTTCGGACCATTTCTCTTTTTTTTTCTTTTGTGACTTTAAAAAACACAATAATGGACATCCTTAAAAATAAATCTGATCCTAATGAGATAATTGACAATTTGAAATAGGAAGAAAGGGGCTAAAAGTGTAGGGAAAGTGGGAAGGGTAGGGGAAAGCTAATAAGGGAAAAGAAAAAAATATGAGAAAATGAAAAAAATGAAATAAAGTATTTGTAAATGGGGAGGAGAAAAGGGGGTGAAGCGAGGGCAGGGACAAGGGGTAAAAATTAGAACCAAGACCTGTCATGTAAAGGTACAAGATCCCAATGATAATGTAACTGTACTGTATCCCTAAAATGTACCAATAAACTCATGAGGAAAAAAAAATACATAAATCTGAACAAGTCTAAGATTACTTCTTTTGGATAAAGTGCAAGCAGTGTAATTGTGAGATAAAAGGTCTACAAGATGTTCTTCAATTATTAATAAAAATATCATACTACTTTAATATTAAAATTAATTTTTGATATAAAATAGCAAAGCATCAAATAAAAGGTAGATATTTTCTTTATTTAACTAAGATGAGGAAAACCACATTACTAAATTTATACTTGTCTAATCATAATCTAGTCCAGGTTATGTTTATTTATATATATTAATAGTTCTCTTTTAGAGAACACTAGACCTGATTTGGTATAAAAATCTATTTGTTATACCATATTGTAGGGAACAAATGATTTTAAAATTGTGGTTTTGAACAATATGAAGAATTACTTATGAACAAATAATTGCATCATACTCTGATCTTTCTCTAAAATAGGTTTTATACAAAAGCAAAGACCATATTCAGTCTTATGAGTGACCTACCCTTGTAATCAGTACGTGGGAGCAGAGAAAAACATTCATTTTCTCTAGATTTCTGAGTCACAGTTTAAAACTTCCTTTCCTGAATCAAGCTGTTTTGAATTTCCAATATCTAGTTGGAAACAAAAGTAAAACTATCAAACATAAGTAGCTTGCGCTTTACTATTGATAAATTTCTTCGGCTGCTGGATCTATATTGGAATTGATTAGAAGGTCAAATGGCAAGGAAAGGTTTATCAGCAGCTACCACTCAGGGAAAGGAAAAATAGAAGCAGATGTCACTAAGTATATATATTCCTCTATCAACAACACCATGAGCTCACATAAGGTAAAAGACCTACGTAAGCTTCTGTCTATTAAAGAAGATTCAAGAACAGTTAACAAATAAAGTCATTGTAACATAGTAAGCAATGGACTCTATTACGGGAGAAGAGTGTTGGCCACTCTGCAAGTCCTTTTCTGGGTGAGTTGTTTGGGCAAAAGACATGTATAGATATATGCATTTATATATGTAAACTAGACAAAATATATATGTAACATGTATATATAAAATATAAAAATAGGAGTACATATCATTTGTGTATTATATATACACATATAAGTCATTGTGTAATAGCACTGTTCATCTCTTCATTCCTTTAATCTATATTTATTCAATGTCTTCTCTATGCCAGACACTGTACTAAGCACTATGTGAACACTGTTGAATAAAACAAATTCATCAACCTTCCCTACCATTGATTTATCATCGAGCCTGTCACTAATTCTCATCACAGTGGCTCCAACCACTACATGAAGCCAGTGAATATAAAGCCATGATTAGTGGTATTAGCCACTGTCGTGGTTTAAAAAAAAAAAAGCAATTATGAGATAGAAAGAGCTCTCTTCCTTCCCAACACTGTCCAACTGAGAGACAGGCCTGAGGTCCCCATTATGTAGGACAAGATGGAGACTCTAGAGGAAGGGCAGACTGTGTCTCTGCCTTCCCCTCATCTACCCTCCCCTCCTCTTTTCCTGCACTCTTCTCTTTTGAGATCCTGAAATAGCCTTAGCCCTAGGCCCTAGTTGCATAGGCAAAGAGAAGTAAAGGATGAGCAATTTCTCATGGCATTTTTCTGATATGGAGAGTCTAAATAACTTAATACACAGGGAAAGTTTGTTGTTTTTTATTGATAATTATCACCATTCTTCAATGCCATCATCACTGGTCCTTTATATTTAGTGCATTCTAAGCACCCAGATGTTTTTATGCCCATCTTGTAAAGTGCTCACAAATCTAAAAAGGAAATACTATGATCTTCCTTGTACAGGCAAAGAAAAATATAGGCTAAGGCTATGTATATGATGGGCTAGAGGCTTAGCTCTAATCACAGGCACAGCCCACGTTAGATCTCTAATGATAGAAATCATACACTACCTGCTCAAATTTACACTTCTTTGCTAAGAGTTGTCTAGATAGGATAATTCATTGGATTTCTCTTCTTTTCCATGTAGTTATTCTCAACTTTAGGTAAAAATCAAAGGATTTAACAGAGTCTCTTCACAATATGAAAATGAGGCTAATGCAAGCTACCCAACTTGATATGTTTTTAAAAATATGTACTTTTAAGATAAAAGATTTAAACATAAACTTATGTCAATACAGTGTTTTCTAATAGTAAGTCACATATGTGTACAAGCCAGGCATAGTCACCAGAAACAAATCCTGAAATTTGTCCAGGTACTCTGCATAAAGAAATATAGAATGAATCAGATCTAGAAATGTGAAAATCTAGATCTTTAGAAAGTCTGGCTCAGCACTGGGAGATTGTGCACCAGAGGACAGGCAAATTTGGACACTACAATGACTCAGGTAGAAAGGTCTCCCCCACACCCAAAGCATGCAACCCTGCCTGCAGCTGGGCAGCCCAGGTCAGCCTTCATGTGGGAGAAGCCCCAGGAGCACCTACATGCCAGTACTTGCTGTCATAAACACCATTCCTTACCAGAGAAAATAAAAAGAAGATTCAGAATCTCTCAGAAGGAAATCACTATTTCCTGGCATTCTGAATTTTAATACTTCAAGTATCTGCAGTTCAATTTTTCTTCCAACAAACTTGGCTTTATTGTCCACCAGTGATAGAAACACCAAGGTTAATTCTTTTTCTCAGTGTTATAAGTAAGTAGAGGGGAAACTGGGTTGAGTTTTCTGTAAGACCCAGACATTGCTCCTAACACTTGGAGAGTACTTTAACCCTTCTGGTTTCCTTTTGGAAAATCTGTGTTATTCTGATAAGTACTTCAGCTCCAAAAGCTATTTCATAAATTCAGGGCTGTCCAGAGCTGCATATCCACAGAATTCTCAGAAATGGATATATAATATGAAACAAATTGTTAAGAATGAGAAAGTTTCACAGGACTCATCCTAATTAAGGTGTGTGAAAGTAAAATTCACTTTCTAAGGATGATTGTCAAGTGCCTCACTTTGTGTCCCACTTGAAGACTATACAGAAATACTAGCGCGATTACAAGATTTAGCAACCTACTTCGTGCTGCTGTAACAGGATACCATTGATCTGGTAATTTATAAAGAGCAAAAATATATACCTCTCCTAGTTCTCCAGATGGAAAAGGAACCAGCACATTGGGTCAGGTGAGGGTCCTTCCTGCACCCTCCCGTGACAGAAGAGGGGAGAACTCACTCTCTCTCAAGCCGTTTTATTATTTCTTTATTTATTATGTATTTATTATTTTGGTACTGGGGATCGAACTTTGGACCTCGCACTTGCAAGGCAGGCAGTAGAGCCACTGAGCTAAACCCCCTTTTCAAAGGCCCTAATCGCCTTAGTCACCTCATTTTGTTTTGTTTTATTTTACATCTTATTTATTTTTCCAAAATTTGTGTTAGTTCATGTCTGCGTTACATAACGTTTGCATTCCTCGTGTGGGGTGGATAAGTGCACATAAAACATCTTAATTCCTTTTTTCATCTCCCGCCCTTCTCTCCCTCTTCCCCTCTGTCTCGTGATCCCCTTGCCATTTGAGAAAGATCTATCTCTTTACTTGCCATTATCTTTTATTTTGCTCACTACTTGTAGTTTGAGTTTCTCATATATGCGAAACCATGCAATATTTAAGCTTTGCATCTGATTTGCTTAGTATTATGGTTTCAAGGTGCATCCACTTTCCTAGAAATGGTTCAAGCTTATCTTTCTTTGTGGCAGAGCCCTACCCCCACTGTGTGTAAATCCCACATTTCTTTATCCTTTCATCTGTTGATGGACAAATAGGCTACTTCTAAGATTTAGCTATTATGAACTGTGCCGCTATAAACATGGGTGTGCCTGTATCGCTGTAATATAATCACTTTAACTTTCTGGAAAGATAACTAGAAGAGGAAAAGCTGGCTCAAACTGAATTTCTGGTTTTGGTTTTGTGAGGAATCTTCCTATCGATTTCCACAGTGGCTGTACTAGTTTGGATTCCCACCAATAAAATGTAGAAGGGCTTTTTCTTTCTGCAACTTCTCCAGCATTTTTCATTATTTCATTTCTTGATTATCACCATTCTTTTGGGGGTAAAGGCTCCACTTCTTATTACTGCCATGTTGGCATTAAATTTATAAGTGTGCATTTAGGGGACACACTGAGACCCCACCACAGGGAAATACGCAAGTACTATGTGTGGCTTTATTGATGCAAAAAGTATATATTAATTATTTTTTATAATTACGTTACCTTGCTATTTGGGAATCTATTTTCCTTGACTCCCTCAATGCACGAATGGTCTAGTAATCACTATTGTGTATATGGAATGCAGCTGAACAAAGAGGACATTGGCCAGCCTTGTTAACTGAAACCCTCACATAAGGAACGGGACAGAACGGGCACAGAAAGTTTAAATGAGTGCATGATGTTTCTCTCCTGAATTATTTAAAAAACACTTTCTTGATTCACTGGTTTACAAAGTGGGCAGCAGCATATTTTTTTCACAAGCAATAGCATTATATCATCCGAATGGATTCTGAAGGCTTCCCACACACGCCTTGTCCCCACATTCACCTGGCAACTCTCATGATCCAAAACCCTTTTGAGCAGCGATGATATTTCACTGCAGAGGCTCCTATGGTTCTCCCAGTGTTATCAGGACACCATCTATCTATGCTGATCTCAGAAACGTACTGGGCAGGGCTTTCTGATTCTCCCAGCAGTTTGGTCCTCATTAGTGACACAGTTATTGTGATCAGAGTTCAAATGGGATCAAAGACAAACACCTTGAAACATGGCGCTAACAAGCAGTTGTGACTTCCAATTATTTCAAATGAGTCTTCTTTGTTGCAATAAAGAGTTAAGAAGCAGGACCGGGGGTTTAGCTCAGCTGTTCGGTGGCCTGCCTTGCAAACGCAAGGCCCGGAGTTCAATCCCCGGTGCCAAAAAAAAAGCAAAGAGTTAAGAAGCCAATTCTGGATCATGAACAGAAAAGAAGCAGGATTCAGAGAGCAAAGGATTTTTTTTTCCAAAACCCCTTAGGTCAGGCAGTGCTATGTGAGACTGTGAGTATCTTTCATCTAAAAAATTTTGTGCACCTTGTAATTCCTCTGTGCAGGGATTCAGCTTTTCACTGATATCTGTTTGCAGCAAATGGCCAACACTGAACAATATACAATGACATTATATTTTCCTTAAAAGGCAGATGAAGAGAGGAGTTCATGGCATATACTGGCCCAACAAGTTTGAAAATGTAATATTTTTTAACATTGTAAATTATCATAGTGGTCAATTTTTTTAGTGGTTAATTTTTATAATTATTTCAAGTCTAAAATACAGGACAATGAAAATGCCTTACTCTTTCAGCAAATAATTAAGAAAGATTTTTCAACTTTTTGTTCCCAAGAGGCTTAGAAACAAAAAAAGATGGATGCATTTTATGGTTAACTTTTATTTTTTTAAATGTGAATAAAGTAACTAACACCTTTAAGTGATTTCTTAAAGAAATCCATTCTCCTAGAACTAGGAAAAAAATATTTTGCAGCTGGGAAATTTGCTAAATCTGCAGAGTGAAAAGAAAAGTGAAGCTCAATGATTTCCAACTTTATGGATCTGTCCATAAAACTACTCCTTCCCTGGTGACTATGGCAGGCACCCCAAACTGTGTCCACCCAATATCCAGCGTTCATTCTTGCTAAAAGAACCCTAATTCCACCAGAAGTGACATTATACTCAAATTAAAACTACATTTCCCAGCAGCTTTTTCAGTCAGTTTGGGTCAATGAAAAGCTAGCAGTAGTCAAGAAATGCTGCCACACGCCTATCACTCTTTCGTTTTCTTTCTCTTCCTTCTTGCCTGGCATGAGGACATGATAACCAAAGGTGTAACAGCCAACCTGCATATGCCAATCAGAGCAGTTACTAAGGATAACAAAGAATCAGGGTGGAAAGAGCTTCTGACATTAGCAATAGAGCAGATCCTTCACAGAAGTCTGGATCTATCTACCATTTTCAGCAGAAGGAAATTAACCCTTGTTATTTTAAACTGCAATTATTCACATTCTTCATCCAGTCCAATGAGATTCCTACCTGAAAAAGTGTCCCAGTGTGGTTCTTCAGTAAATCAGAAGACAATATTTTCTACCAATTATTTATATTATCTCTCTTTTGAACATTTGCTACTTGTAATAGAAAACCAACTGCTAATTATAATCCAGACTTCTTGATATAGAACCTGTCCTGCTCTAGTATGCCTGCTCATTTTGGGCAATTCTGTTTTTATTTTCACTCATTCCCCACCAAAGGCAAAAATTTTTGGCAACAATCAATGTTCAGATTTTTGGCTATGATTGTACATTTCTCTTAGGCTTCATAAAATAAGCATTTTTTTTCTCCTCTACCTTCACATCAGTCTTTTTTACTTTGTACTAAAAGCAGAACATTCTGGGCTATCTTAAATAAACATCAGATTTATATCTGACAAATTGTCCAAGCACTGTTCAAGACTAGGGATTTGTTTTTTTCTGTACTAATTCAGAAGCAATACTCTTTGGTAGAGTTATTTGATACAATGTGACATGCTCCTGGTTATGGAGAAAATTCCCATGCCTCTGAATTTTATCAAACAACTTTAGTTTTTCCCTAGTCCGTTAAATAGGCTTTATGGACAGGGTTACACACACACACACACACACCACATTGTCATGGTAGGTGATCATACAAATGACACTTAGCCAACAATTAAAATGTTAAATAATGATAAAGTAATTTATTGAAATGTTAATTTGTCTGCTTTACTTCTCTTTTTTCCCAATTCTGCTTCTCAACCCAAAATCAATTCCCTTTTTCATTTTTTTGAAATTCTAATGGGGACATCTTCTCTGTACAAAATAAAACCTCTCAATTTCTTCTCTTTTATGTTACTCCTCTTTTTTCCTTTTAGAAATTAAAAGCACTTTCTGTCTTTTATGGAGTGTGTCAGGTTTCTGTTAGTATAACAAAATACCTGAGAAATCCAGAAAAGTATTAACAAAATTAAAAAGAGGAAAGGTTTACTTTTGCTCATAGATTTGTAAATTTTCAGTACATGATAGACTGCCCTCATTGTTTTGGGCCTGTGACAAAAAAAAATTACATTATGGTGGAGAACAAAGTGGAACAAGCTTCTCCCTCATTGTGGCCAAAAAGCAAAGAATGGAAGAGGAGAGGTCGGAGTCCCAGATATTCCTTTTGAAGCCATGCCCCCAAGGATCTAAGACTTCCCCTTACCTCTGGCCTCTGAACCAATCGCAGCACCTAGAGGAGCAGGCACTTAGTCTGTGAGCCTTTGGGAGACAGCCCAGATGAAAACTTCCCCAACAGGTTGGCTAGAGGTCACTGGGGGATATGTGTGCTTTGAGTAGCATGCAGAGTTGGCAGGAACTCAGGGAACTGTCTGTATGATGTCCTTGACCAAGTACCCCTTAAGGTGTAGATACGTCCAGGGCGAATGTGAACACAAACAGTGAGGTCCCCAAACCTGAAGTTCATATAGAAATGCATGATAATGGATGGCATTAATACTGGGGCCTCCCTTCAGTTACTTCTGGGCCTCGAAAGACTATGCAACAGAGGTGAAGCTCAAAGAAAAAAAATAACAAAGTTTTATTTTCTTCCAGTCTGATAGTTAGAATCGAGCTGAAGTTGATTAATAAAAGGGATGTGTGATCATTCTGCCCACCTGACTCCTTGGACTGAGTCTCTCACCTATTACATTGTTCGTAGAGGATATGAAAGATCTGTAGACACAAACTGTACAATCAATATACAAAGTCCCTTCAAACCTTGGTGTTTTAGCTCTACTGCATCCTGTGTTTCTTATCAGATGAATAAGAAACATAATGCAGAGTCTGGACCAGACAAAATTTTTTAGCCCTTTAAAAGAAACCTTCAGTATTTAGTGTGTCTTATGCTTGAACAAGATCACGATTCATTAGAGCACTACTGATATTTGGAGTCTTGTCACCATTAACTTGTTTCCATAATGGCGGTTCTTGAGATAGAACAGTGCTGAAACTAACCATGCCGATTAACAAGTGTACATTTACTGAAAGTGGTAATTCTGAATCTGGTACACATTGTAATAAATTCTGAGATGTCAAGAATCATTGCCTTGTTTTGAGATTTCTAGCTGGCTGTCAAGGTGAGAAACAAATATATTTGTCATGAAATGTAATTGATTATACAGATGAAAATTAAGAGATTTGAGGAGAAAAGAACTGACTCATTCTGTCTACAGATAGTATTTTAAATAATTAAACTAAATGAACTTTAATCCATTTTAAGGTAGCCTCAATTTGTGGTAAGCAAGTTTACTGAATTTGTTCGTGGCACCACTATGCACAATGGGACAGACAGAGGAAGAAGAAAACTATGCCCTTCAACATGCTTATTATCCTTATCAAATTGAATGTTTTATTAAGTGTAATACTCGTGTAACTGTGTGATTGTTTTTCATCCAAGGGCAGTTCTATTTAAGTAAAACCCATTTCTAACGCAAGGTATTTTATTTTAATTAAGTCATTTTACTAGCAATCATTAATGTACGATTAATTGAATCAGAAATGAAATTAAACCTGATTTGGAACAAATGTCCCTTGTTGGCTTCCTAGTCAAATGCACTTGGTCTGTTTGTTGTGAGGCTGAGAACACTGGTTCATTTAGTCTTAAGATTGGTATTTGCCCAACATTAACTTCCCCCTGCCAATCCTTGGTAATGGTTACCAATAAGTTATAGTGCCAGCTGGCTGTTGCCAAGGATCTTCTAACTACAGAAACCAGTGCAGGGATTAGAAAATATTTTCTTTAAAAAAAAAATTCAAAAATGACTGCGATTTTTAGGCTTTCTAAGCCTTCTGGAATTTCCCTTGGCAATTTGTGTACAAATCCTGACCAGCACTTCCTGGGTGAAAGTGCAAAAAGACACATGGCAAAAAGCCTAGTTAAATCGTGTAATTTGAAACCAGCTCATGAACAGTCTGTACTTCAAACGTCAAACCTGTTTGATCACTGAAATAAAAATCGCAGCACCATGCATAAGAGAAATAGAAAGTTATGTTCATCAAGAAATAGCTACAGTGTTTGCATTGCAATATTCATTTTTTTAAAAAGTTAGAAGCAAAATTTAAAATATGATTGGTGCCACAGCTTGATTAGGATTCTTGGAGACCCAGAACTAAAGATCACACTGGGAAGGAAAAGAGAAAAATATGAATTGCTCAAAATGGCAGCAAACGCCTAGAAGTTAAGCCAAGAGTGCATTGAAAGTTTCTTGAGTGAATGCATTCGTTTTTTTAGAAAGGATGCACTTGAAATGCTATTCTGAAATTTCAGTGTTCCAGAACTGAGTACCCTTTAAAAGTGTGTGTGTCTTCAAGAATTTTTTTTTAAACTGGATCTCAAGAGATAGATCAAAAATAACTAATCTGATGATTGTAAATCCAGAGTTTGTAAAAAGAACTTTAACAAAGGGCTATTTTCAATATTGTTAAATTAATTCATTTGTGGGTTTGGATGAGGGTGGAGTGCCGGGGACAAGGGGAAAAGCAACAGCAGAAGGAACAGCAAAACCCAGAATGCTGGGGGGCTGTTCCTCTTTTGTTGTCCCTGTGCAGAGGAACGGGCAGTGCGCATTTTAGTCACCTGAGTTGAAAGTTGATAATTAAATTTAACATGAATTATTCTCTTTGTGATATAAAAGTAATTCTAAATTGTTTCACATTACCAGCCACATCAAAGACAAAAAAAAACCATAGAACCAAAGATTCCCAAGATAATGTCTAAATTAAGCTTTCATTCTGGAAGGTAGAACCATTGTAAGAATAAGCACCAAGCAGGGCAAGGTGAGAACCTCTTCTACTTCCTTTATTGAGTGCCAGCTTTTATGAATCTTTTCTCTTTTGTCGCCACATATGACCTTGGTCTATGGGATCTTTGCTCTTGCCAAATTATTTTCTTTTAATATGTTGTTAAATAATGTACTTGCCTATCCCTGCTTCCGAAGTCCTATAATCTGATTGGATTAAGTAAATCTACTGATAACTAAGGGTGATGATTTCAAATCTTCAACTGTGGTAACATTCCAAACTTCAACAGGATATTTCTATCCTAATTTGTTCTTTTGTTTTGTGGAAGAGTTCACAAGTTACCACATTACAAAATCTTACTGTAAAAGTAATAATCAATGTATCATGAAATAAAGTTAACATACAATAAACCTTTAGTTTCTGATAGCCCACTTGCACTGGAGTTTTAACCTCTTTCTTTTAATCTAATACCTAGTTATGGATAAAGTTCAATATTCAATGTGATCTTCTTTGCATCAGAAAGTATTTAGTTTGTTGGGTGAGATTTTTTTCCCCTGAAGTATATTTTCACCCTTCTTTTATACTCTGGATTTTTATAGTCCCATGAGAACAATGAGCTCATTCTCTCCAGTTGATAATAATGGCACACTTTTTATAACTTGAAAAGGCATCTGCTTATTGATACAGGAGTTAAAATTAACTATAACACAAGAGTGAGCCATTGCATACCTCACCTTATCTTCTGGAGCAAAACAAATAGGATGGAAAACATGTGAAGCTTGTGGTTGCTTAAGTCTTTGTAAGTGATAATCTGGGTTCCTGTGGAGATTCTTATCTTCTTTTACACTTTATTTCACAGCTAAGAAATTAAACAAAGAATCCAGTATTGTTAAACGTAGCTCTTTCCAAATGGTACAAATCCTACTAAAATGAGAAGACTATAAAAGTTCCATAATGAAGAGGTGACATTTGATTCACAATCATAACATTTAATAGGTTAATAAAAATGTGAAAAGTAACAAGCTGATCTCTGTCTTTGGAAGTGGCATGTCTTCCATGAAAATGTACACTCCAACTGTATTTTCTAGAGTCTGATTATGCTTAGAAATTGTAAAAATACCATTACAAGTTATTAAAGGTTCAATCCTAATAAAAAAATGAATTTAAGGAACCTGGCAAGATAATAAACCTGAAAACCAAATAATTATAATAATCTAATGCAAGAGCTTTGGTATTTCTAAACTACCCTGTGAAATAAGTTCCTTGCCACATGGGTAGGAAGGCAGTTTGAGTAACAAATAGATTTTTTTATTTATAAAATAAAGCTGCTAGCATGGTAGATTGCAGATAGTGATAAATTCCATCATGAAACAAGGACTTTGCACACTATTGCAATATGCAGTATTTACTCACATTTCTGTCTCCCCAGCTCAATGATATGTCCTTATAGGAGTGTATATTATTTTTTCTCCTTTTTTCCATCTTGTTATATATTGCTGACATATATAGGCACTTCTTGATATCCTTAGCTTTATTTTGCTTTCATTGTAAAAAAGAGAGAGAGAGAGAGAGATGAATTTATAATAAAGAAAGAAAGTGAAAAGTTCCACACTTTTGACCATATCATTCAGATTTTTCTCTAATTATTACATAAAATCTGTTCATGAAAACAATGAACTGGTTAGATTAGGTAAAAATGTGTTAGTTTTCTGTTTAAAAGTACACTTTAGGGCTGGGGATTTAGCTTAGTGGTTCCACCACCTGCCTTGCAGGCACAAGGGCCCAAGTTCAATCCCAGGTACCAAAAAAAAA
>NW_022900930.1:20960873-20994525 GCF_012274545.1 Fukomys damarensis
AAAAAAAAAAAAAAAAAAAAAAGTACATTTTAATCTCATTTGTCACCTTCAGTGATACTTCTTAAAAGTCATTTCTGTGGTGTGAGCTGCAGGCTTTCCTAAGAGAAGCAGTATTTGGCATTCTCTGGATCTAGACGAAAGGAAATGTTTGAAATGGCAATCTGTGACATCCAAAAAATGTTAAGGGTCTTATTCTACCATAGCATTTTAATTTCTGTCACGTGGAGGAGAATAGGGACAAAACATGAGAATAGAAAGTGTGAAAGTAGTTTTATTTAAATAGAGTGTTTTAACCTTTGATGCTAAGAACAACAACAAAAAAAAGCAGCAGCTAGAAAGCTCTTGACACTAATGCAAATCCAGAGATTTACAAAGCTCACAAAGATTTTAGCTGCAGTTAAAATAGGCATGGTAAGCAAGGATTTAGGAGGAAGTCATTTCTATTGTGTATTTTCTATATACTGGGCTACGATCTGGGCATACTTTACTTATAATCTTGGATGGTTGCCAGGTGGTGCTTTTGGGATTTTACCTGTAAGGAAGCTAAAATTCAATAGGTTGAATAACTTGACCTGGTCTCATAGTTGTGTAGGAGGAAATGGAATTAAAATCTGGCCTGATCACAAAGCCTGATCTTTCTAGTACATGACCTATTGTTTCATTCTAAACTAGGAACAGTCTAGTTAAGAACCATGATTTAAATTGGACATTGGACTAAATGAGTACCAGGCAGGAATGTGAGAAATGCACTGATTTATATCATAGCATTTACTTGTTTGAATTTATAATTTTTAAGAAACAACTCATCTTGAGGGAAATTTCATCATTGTAATCTAAAATATTTGACAAATTTATTGAATGCTGTGTGCTTCGAATCACAAAGGAACATTAGATTTCATTAAATCATGGTGATTTGTTCCGTAAACCAAACAGCCAAGGCAGTGCATTGTCATCTTTTGGGGACCTACCATAGCGTACTTCAAGGGACTAAAAGAATAGAACACTGTCCCCGCTGTGAATCACAGCAGCAAACCTCATAGATAAGATTCGTGGTGATGAAGGGGGACTTCCATATAAGACCTGTGAAGGATTTGATGTGAGACCCAACGTCTAATCAGGGTACAAGCTCTTGATGTCTATTCTACTTTATTTCCTGGTAATTCTTCTATGTTTATATTTACAAAAGAAAAACAGACTTCCCTGAGTGTGCTTCTAGAAAGTGCTTTCCTGAGCTGTTTGTTTTTCACAGAAGGAGAGTTGTTACCAGATCGATGTGCTCAAGAAAATGAAAAGCCCTTGATTAGCAGCCAAGAGGCCTCTTAATGAAATGACATTTCCCTCCAGGGACTTCAAGTGATTAATAAATGCAGTGCCCTTTATGTAAAGTGTTTATTTGTTTTGTGCTATTCTGATGTGCATTTTATAAACATTGATGCAACATAAAAGTGATCTCTGAAGTAGATGAATTTTCATGTCCATATATATAACAAGCCAAGAATTTTATTTACATCACACAGCTGAGCTGTGTAGTTAAAGGTGCACACATGCACACATCCCTATAAACTCTTCATGAGCATTAAGCCATCAGACAGGGAAGGACGTACTTAATAACTTGAAAATAAAAATAGCTCCTAAATGAAAAACTATGTCATGAATCATTCAAAATACTTATTTCTTAGAAAAAGAATTGTTGATGATTTTTCAGGAGTAAGTAAACTATTAGACCATGGTCTTTATCATGTCATAATTTAAATGTGTATATAAATACAAAAAGACATTATTATCTACATGATGCTTTCATATAAATCTATGTATATAAAGTGCTTTAATTTTTTTCCACTATTGCTACATTTAAAAAACAACACAGTTACATTTATCATTGGGATCTTGTACCTTTACTGATGTATCCTGGTTCTTATTTTTCCCCATACCCCTGCCCTCCCTTCACCCCCTTCACCCTTTCCTATTTACAAAGACTTTGTTTCCATTTTTTCCTTTTCTCACATTTTTTCTTTTCCCTTATTTCCTTTCCACTCCCCTTCCCATTTCCCCTTTAGCCATTTTCTTCCTATTTCACACTATCAGTTGTACCATTTGAGCCTTATTTACATAAAGTGCTTTAATTTTAAGGCTTAGAAGTCCACTAAAACTAGTGGGAAGCACTTTAATGTTTCTTGAGAGTTTCAGAGCATGTACGGGGAAAGTGGCACTTAGAATCAAGGACTAGCAGACCCTCCCCCATCTGTTGCTCCCTGCCTCCCTCTCTGACTCTCTCTCTCTCTCTCTCTCTCTCTGTCCCTCTCCTCCATCCCTCTCCCTCTTCCTCCCTTCCTCTCTTTTGTTCTCTCTCATCTTTACTTCTATCCAGACAGTTTCTTCATCCCTCTCTCTTGCTGTTCAGGATATACCATAGCTTCCACATTAATTACTAGTTGAAGATCTTCCATCAAAAGCAATACTTTGTTAAAAGAGTCTTCTAATTTCAAACTCAGATTCATGATAAACACATTTTATATCATTAAAACATAAAAGCGCTTTCTATGAGCTGAATAAGCAAAGTAGTAACATAATCAACTAAAGGAAGAAAGATTAATTTTTGGCTCATGACTTCAGAGGGTTCAGTCCATGGTTCTTTGTCCTTATCACTTTGACCCCATGAGCAGGCAGCAAATCATAGTAGAAACATGTGATGGAGAAGGCTGCTTACAACATGAAAGCCAGGAAACAAAAGAAGAGGGAAAAGGTGGGGTCATGGTCCCAACATCTCCTTTAAGGGCATGTTCCCAGTGACTTTTCCTCTGCACCATTTAAAGTTTCCGTCATTATCTCTCTCAGTAGTACCACTGAGTGGAGTCCAAGCATATGGCCTTCAGGAGACATTTAATATCCAAGCACTAACAGTATCTTTTTTATTTCAAGGATCCAACTTGGGACCTTGCAGTTACAAGGCAGGGGGCTGCACCTCTGAGCTAAATCCCCAGCCCACCCTAATAGTATCTTAATACCAAAACTAGGGATGTGAATTATAACAGCACGTGTGTTCCTTGCCTGGCTTGGGGCAGCAGCCATTCCTTGAAATGGCCAACTGTAGCAGGGGTTCAAAACTCACCATGATGCTTTGCCCTTAAAGATTGTCTCACCTATCTTCATGAAAAGATGAGGTGAAAAATTCAATATGACTGTTCAATAACCTTATATAATTAAGTTTCAGACTCAGGGCAGTTGCATTTGGTAGCTAAGCTTAGAAATATAAAAATTTGTATTATCATATATCTTTTTTCACATTGGCCATGAATCTGTTTTGGCCTTAAATGTCCTCTATTTCCCACACACCTACTGACCACGTACTGCTCCCTTTGGGAACTCAGCTCAGCATCCTCTGGATTGACTTCCCGTTTTCTTCCAAAGCATCTGGCTGTTCATACATTACACACTTGTCTCACCCTTTAATACAGTACCCTGTTTAAAGACTTTAAAGGGTAATTCACATATTGAGTATTTTATTTCCAAGATATTCTTAAACGCTTATGTATACTGGATAGCTGACTTCTGTGAGTCATCTATGGGTAGCATCTGAATAACATATTTATATTTCTGAAAGTTTTACCAAAAATCCTACATATAAATGTAAAACTCCATAGTTTTTCCTTCACCTTAGAAAGTTAAAAAATAATTCGATCTCTATTTCTTCTTCACATCTTCTTTAGGTTCACAGGTCAGCTCCAGCAAAAAGAAAACATCTAGCATAATCCCCAGGTTTTCACTTTGAGTCTAAGGCATTATAGTTTATTAATTTCTTAAGTCATGCCATATTCATATACCCAGGAGTATGTTTGAGAAATTTACAAATATAATATAAAGATACTCTATCACTTTACATCTCACAGTAAAGAATAAGTTTGCATATTTCCTTCCAAATATTCACATGGAAAGTAATTATCCATCTTCCTTTTATTTCACCATCTGAATAGCTATTCCAAGTATACCCATTGTGCATATTTTGGGTGGTGGAAATCCTATATGTACAAACTGAAAGAAGCTAAGATAATGTCTCAGAGGATATCAGAATAATATGTTTCTAATTCTATATTATATATCTGGAAAAAGATGTGTAATTTTGTACCATGAAACTTGGAGAAATGATTTTATTTCCCTTTATCTTTGATTTCTTTATCCATAAAATAAACTTTACTTGCTGGGTTGTTATGATAGTTGATATCATTTATCTGAAACTCCAAGCACTTACTGTATATCATTTCTTTCCTCATATTGTTCAAGTTGAGGAATGGTACTGGGATTCCAGGCACAGAAGCACCACATTTCCACCAACCTACTCCCTGACTACTTTCATTGTTATTTGAAGCATTGGAAAACCCACAATCCCCTAAGGACCCATGGCAAGTGTGACAGTTGCAAGAGGACAGTCAGCACCAGAACCAAGAGATCAAACAAAACATGGCTTCCCAAAGTAATGATTTGCTTGGTAGTAAATAAGATACTGTTGCCAGGGATTTAGTGCAGTGGCACCACACCTGCCTCATACACATAAGGTCCTAATTTCAATCCCTGGTACCAGGAAAAAAGTAAGGTACTGTTGTTTATTAATGCAAATAAAAAAAGAAGGTAAATCACAAGGACATTGTGGGAACCTGCTTCAGCTCTGCCCAGACTCAAGGACTGAGTCCATTTGTTCTGCTCTAAGATTTTGGGGGGACTAGAGAATTGCCACCACAAAATATCAGAAAAAGCCATGAGCAGAATAATGTACCCCCAAGATTTGATTCTGATAGCATGCAAATCCAACCTAAAATGGAACTCAAATGTGCAAATCAATTTCTTTTTAAAAGATGCATCATAATGTTAAAGAGAATGTCTAGAAAGCTATTGTAATATTAAACCAGGGAATATGGCACTACAAAAACAGCCAGATCACCAGAGTTTTCTAGAAGAGCCCCAAATTAAAATATGCCGCCTCAACAAATTCCTATCTCCATGAATATGATTGTATTTGCTAAACCACATGCTCCATTTTTGGTTGTACCAACTTTATGGTCACCTTAACTCTAACTGTGAAAGATGGGTATCTTCAATTAGGGAGAATGTTATCTGACTCTGAAGATACCAGGCTAGAACCAAAGGGTGATAATGAGATGGATGAACCTATGGCAGAGATGCAAACACAAGTTCTTAAACTGTTTTCTATTCCAGCCCACCTGAGTGATAGAATACAGGCAGTAGTAATGTTAGAGGTCTTAAAAGAAGGTATATTGTGATGTAAGCAAAGGAAGCACAATTTTTAGTTTCATTCAGGGTGCTTAAAGGAACATGCAGCATTGACTGTATAGGATTTTACAACTATGCTAAAAGCTTTGAATTGTAGTGCACTAGTAGAATCTGTGCAGGAGGGGGTGAAGGGAGGGCAGGGACAAGGGGGGAAAATGAGAACGAAGATCTGTCATGTAAAGGAACAAGATCCCAATAATGAATATATCTGTACTGTATACCTAAAATGTACCAATAAACTCAATGAGGAAAAAAACCACACAAAGGAAAAAAAAAAAAAAGAATCTGTTCACTCATCAAACAATGATCTCCCAATATTGAGTCAGGCTCTGTGTTACAAGAACCTCTATAAACATGAAGATTTTCTTTATAGTCTTCTAAAAGATTCTATTTTTTAAAAATAAAATAAAGATGAATATGAATCATGAAGGTCTCATAAGGATAACTTGTAAATTATGTATTTGTAACCTCTTGCTTATTGCTCATGGGAATGGAGATGTTAGCTAATAAAAACGACCACAAATAAATTCAGTTTCCTTTGCAATCATACTATTGTATTTCCTGAAAGGAATGTGAAGAGGAGAACATTGTTTTTTTTACAAACATTGGTTTTAAAATAAAATTGTAAATAGCAAATAATGGTCTTTGTGGTAGCTTAAGATGGATTTCTTCATTTCTGAGAAAATACAGGCTTCCAGAACTTAGCAACAAAAGATGAGCTGTTCATCTTCATATCGCTAAACAATTTTTTACATGTGCTCTATACTAATCATGGTTCCCCAGAGAAATAGCACCATAAACGCAACACACACACACACACACACACACACACACACACACACACACCCATTGTAGAAGTCACCTTGTGTAATTATGAAGGCCAAGAAGTCCTGAGGTTTCCTTTTCACAAGCCGGAGGCTCAAAGCCAGTGATATAATTCTTATATATCTGAAGGCTCAAGAACCAGGAATAGCAGTGTCTCCGAGGGCAAAAGACAAATGTCCCAAATCAACAGGGAAAATGAATTCCCCCTTTCTCTGCCCCTTCCATATGGAGACTCAACAGTAGATGATGCCCACGTACATTAGTGAAGGCAGATCTTTACTCAGTCTACTAATGCAAACGCTAACCCCTTTCAGAGACACTCTTACAGATACACTCAGAAAAATTGCTTTACCAGTCATCTGGGCATCCCTTGTGCCAGTCAAGGTGATACATAATATTAAATGCTGTGTGCTCTAAATATATTCTGATCCCACTTGATAAAACTTGTATCTTGTAAAATATATTATATACAGAGCTCAGTGGTTCTCAGCGCAGTCAATTGGTCAGGATAACTAATGTTTCTAAAAGAAGAGAAGACAGGTGTCTTGATTATATATCATTTATAAGTCAAAGTCATGACTTATTAAGAACAGAGCTACTATTTGGAGTAAAAGTTTCCTAAGGCCAATGATGCCCTGACATCAAGGAGCTATATGTCACTTTTTTAAGTCTCATGAAAAATTGTCCCTTTCCCTCTAGCAACTTTCTTGTAAAGCTGTTAGACTTTCCACATATGGGGTAAGACACTGGAGCATAATCTTAGCCACTAGATAATACCTCAACATTTCACAAAATTGCTTTGAGAGCTCCTGGCTTATGAATGGTTCAGGGAAGTGTATCTTTTTCCCAGCTCAGTAATTATCAATAGTACAACCCACAAGAAAGCCATTTTAGCATTTCTCCATATTTCAAGAGGAAATGTTGACTCATGCCTGAGAGGCAGGATGAGCAGAAAAGTCTCCTAGGCATTTTCAAAATCAGCTTTGACTCTGCTCCACATTTAAGCCACAAAATAGCTACATTTCATAACAAACTAGAGAAAAAGTCTAAATTAGTGTATATATAATCTTGAAAAATTGAAGGCTTATGCAATTGCAGAAATTGCCATGGTGGTGTAGATTTTTTTTAAAGCCATGTAGAAACCTTTATGGCATTTAAAAAAGATTATCTTCTCCCTCTCAGTTGTTCTTGTAATTTTAAAAACCATATGTTCATGTTCTGTTTTCTGGCAGTGTAGATCTGCTCTTCATTTATATTTTAGACTCAAGAGAAATTAAGTTGTATTGGTCATCAGTATTCCTGCCTGTCTTCTTTCAGTCTCTTGTGAAGAGGACCAGATGGAATAAGGCCATTAATATAGTTATATATTCACTGTAGTTGAAATAATGGGCTGCTAATTTTCATTTTTACAGGCAAAGACCCAGGTCTGCCCCCATGAGAACATGGCTTGATGGATTATAGTCTTATTCTACAACAAGGGGTGAAGTATCAAAGACTGCAGCTCAAAGAGTAATAGCAGGGATATAAGAAGGTTTAATGAGAAGCAAGAATTTTAGGGCACATGAATGAAGAATTATTCTATCACTGGAGCTCTCTTACTTTATGGTAGAATTTCAATATACATATTTGAAGCAAAGAAGCAAGTAACAATCCAAGCCAACCAGTTTGATCTGTTGATGTCAGATGTCATTTTGAATTTATGAATTTTTTCCTTGTGAATTGAGTAGACATACAAGAGGCTTTTCCATTGAGGAAAATCCTATTTCAAAATATAATGGGCCAAATTTTACAAAATCTGCAGCCAGAATTCATAGTGGACTTGGTTTTATGGAGGGTCAGCCACAAAAGTTGGTTCCAGTAGCAGAAGGCCATTGTCCAAAACAAACAAACCTTTTCTAGGCTAACTAGCGGCAGTCAATTATATGACATAAATCTGTTAAAATCATGTGCTTTTTTTCTATGTGAATAAGCCATGAAGGTAAATAATGCCACTAAGATATTTTACCCTGGTTCATCTGAGGACATCGAATAATCTCAAGCAACTTGAAAAGTATAAGTATACACTATCTATAGAAGTAAAGCTTAGACTTGCACCCAGCAGATTCAATGGATGAAACACAAACACTTTGTCAGAAAATGTTTTTCTATACAGGCATCTACAATCTGAGTTTAATCCTGAACCACAAGAATCTTTATTACGTGAGAATTGTTCTAATTCTTTAAAGTTGCTTTTCATAAATTTATATCTATTTGAGTTTCCTCTCACATTCAAGTTGATTTCCTAGATTCAAAATCACAGATCAGAGCACTTACTGATGTGATAAAAGTTTTGCCCAAGCAAAATTTAAGACTGTGTGTCACAGTGAGATTCCCTGCAGTTAAAATCACCACTCCTTGTGCAACATTTCTAGTTCTTTTATTCCACAGTATTAAGGTTTCTGTGTTTAAAGGCATTCATAAATTGCTGCAGGTTGACTGTTCTCTACTCCACAAGATTTCTTCCAGAATTCCCCTGAAGGTCTGCATCACCATGAGGACCACTGCACAACTGACCCGGATCCAGGAGCCTTTATGAAACAATTATCATAGTCACATGCCCTCCTTTGGCTCCATTCCACTATCACCATATAATCTGGAGATATCTGAGCCTGGTGCTTGAAATATCATTCCTGGAGGGGGTCTCTGAAGTTAAATAAATTCTCCAGACTTCCCAATCCCAGTATGACTTGGGAATTATAAATGTTGGAGTTCTTAAAATTCTGGAAAGTTTAGATACCTACCAGATTGCAACCATTCTTGTGTCCCTGCATGAATGTGAAAAGCTTGTGGAATGCTGTGGAATGCCGGAATGCCAAAGGCCCATCCAGCTCTCATATGAAAGGCTATTTATTCTTTGATGACAGTCACCATTAAAAATGACACTGGAGAAATTTTAGTCATTGTCTGTGAGGCCAGTGCCTGCCCAATGAGTAAATCTCCTTAGATGGGAGCCCAGTTCTCCCCAGCAGTTTAGTCAACATTCCAGGACCCTAGACTACTTACTGCTCTGGAATAGCTTGTTGCTAAGTAGTCTATGGGGTTTAATACATTCCTTATGGAATCAAAGTTGCTATAATTGTCACTGCCATCTACAACAGCTCTGGGAAGGGCAGCAGGGTGGAGGGGAATTTCACACATGCCATATGTCACTTATTTATCCTGGATAGGACTTGTTGCATGGGAGGAGGGGAGAAATGTATCGGGATGGCACAAATTCAAAGACCCCAGCGCCTTCAAAGATGTGTTCTGAGTTAAAATTGGTCACCATGGACGCATACAGCTTAATTTCATGATACAAGCATTTCCCCACTCAGCGCTCACGTCCACACTGAGCAGAGTGAGATGTTGGTGCATCAATCCGAAAGATACTGAAGGTGTTTCCAAAGGGAAACTGCTTCAGGTTATTTCCTCCAACGCCAAAGAGAGTGTCTTCACCTCAACATCTAGACAACAGGTAGAAATAACAAAATTAGATTTCTTACGTAGAGCAAATTTTTTCTGGTTAAGCTTCAAATCCATCACTATTTAAGAAGAATTAAAATAATGTTTATATTCCATCTTTGATTGAGCACAAGTGTAAGTTCACAAGCCAGGATTTCTGTAACTGTTTGGTCCCATGTCCCCCTTTGTTATACTGTATTTTTTAAAATCACATCTCTGTCACCACTCCTGATTCACCAAAGCATTGCTGGCAGCCTGACTCAACAGTGAGTCACTTCTTTCTGCTGGATATCTGAACAGTAGAGGTTTGCCAAGCTCTATTTTCTCCAATTTTTATTTGAGAGGATTTTCTTCTCCAAATTAAAATCCATAAATAAAATGCCCTCAGAGGTTCTGAATCAGTACTCTACCGTGCTCTCTCCTTCAGCCTCATCTCACCCAAAACTTCCTTGGGTCTAAATTACAAGCCTAGAGGGAAAGTCACACAGCAATTTAAGGTGATTGATGGAGAATTCAGCAGAAGGTGACCCCTCCACCTCTTTGTCTTCCTTTCTACCTCATTGGCTAGATATTCGCTACTAAACGCAGTCTTGCTTTAGGCTTTACCACTAAAATTGTTCCCGAAATGATTGTCAGTATCTGTTTGTTTGCCTTGACCGATTTATATTCTCAGCCACATTTTAAAGAAAAGTTTATAAAAGAATAATGTAAATACAATGACATTTACCCTCTTTAGGTGCACAGATAGGTAAATGAACACTGAAAGTTACATTAGAATTATGGAACTTCCACCAAATCAAGATACAGCAAGTTTTCTTCACTTCCAAAATGATCCACCTGTACACCTGTAGTTTTCTTCCCCACCCCAGGCCCTGACAAACTCAAATTTGCTTTCTGTCCTTATAGTTTTGCCTCTTGCAGAATGTCATATTAATGAAACACACACTATGTAGCCCTATGTATCTGGCTTATTTCACTAGTGTAATGCATTTCACACTCATCCATATTATTGCAAATGTCAGTAGATTATTTTTTCCCTTTTTATTATTGCTTAGGATTCTATTACCCATTTTCCAGCTTTTAGAAATTTGTGCTTCTAGGATTTAGTGATTATGAATAAAGCTTCTGTAAACAACCACTTACACCTTTTCCTATGGACTCGCGTTTCCATTTCTCTTGAATGAATACCAAAGAGTACGATATCTCATTACAGTTTTGCATTCCTCTAATGACTAGTGGTATTGAAATTTTTATCCTGTGTAGTCAGCTTTCTCATTGCTGAAACACAATACCCAACACCTAAACTTTAAAGGAAGAGTTTAAATTCAGCTCGCAGTTTCAGGGGACTCCATACATGGTGGGCAGCTCTAAAGCAGGAACCATGGTGGAAGGCAATGGCGAAACAAAGCTGCTCAGTTAATTGTTGCCAAGAAATAGAGCAGGGGAGCAGTACCAGAGGGAAGGGATGACAGGCCACACAGGTCCAAGATCACGCTTCCATGACCCCCCCAGACTCACCCAGAAGTTCACTCTACAAATCCTCAGGATGGATCCCCAAATCCATCAAGTCAGCCCTTCACTTGAACTGCCACATTGTGTCCTTTTTTGTGCTCTTTATCTCTGCTTTGGTGATGTGTCGGTCCAAAGTTTCTGCCTATTATTTCCAATTTGATTGTTTGGCTTATAATTATTGAATTGTGAAAGTTCTTTACATTTCCTGTGGATACCAGTCTTTTATCAAACAAATTTTGCAAATATTTTCTCTGAGTCTGTGACTTCTATTTTCATATCAGTAGAAATCACAGAACTTTTACATTTTAATTAACTCTGGCATTTTAGTTTTTATTATAATGTTTTATGCAATTTGTGAAGAATATAAATTTTTTTAAAACCCATGTTTACAAATACTTCTTTATTTCCTTCTGTTGATTTTATAATTTTTGTTATGGTAAAATATTCATAATAGAAAATATGTAATTTTAACCATATAAAAATATACAATTCCGTGATATTTAGTATATTCACATTGTGTAACCATCACCAGTATCTACTTTGAAATAATTTTCCTCACCCCAAAAGGAAACCCCACATTCAATAAGCGATCACTTTTCATTCCTCCTATCATGGTTCAAGGTATGTTCTAAGTTTCATTTTTGCACAAATGGTTCCAGGGTAATTTATTCAAAAGACTATCATTTCTCCATTGAAATGCCTTGGCACGTTTGTTAAAAATGGAGGATCTCAAAATGTAAAACTGACATTGTGTAATAGGAAAATAGGTCTAAATATTTGGGGAAGTGTGAAGGGTAGAGACGAGATAAGAAGGGAAAAGAAAAAATAAGAGAAAAGAAAAAATTGGTAACAAAGTCTTTGTAAACGGGGAAGGGTGGAAAGGGTGACGGGAGGGCAGGGGAATGGGGAAAAAATAAGAATCAAGGTATGTAATGTAAAGGTACAAGATCCCAATGATGAACTGTTCTGTATACCTAAAATGTACCAATAAAGAAAAGAAAATGGGGATCTCTCTGAACTTTATTTTCTTTTTCTGATCTACGTCTTTCCTTTCGTATCTCTTGAAGCATTGTGTCTTGAACACTGTAGCTTTACAGTAACTTTTAAATACAGTGGCACATCTCCTTCAACTTTGCTCTTCCTTTTCTAATTGTTCGGCAAACTCCCTTTGATTTTCCATGTAAATTTAGAATATGTTTAACACTTTGAAAAAATAGTTTGTTTTTTATTGAGATGGAATTTTTGTTGGGTTTTATTGCACTGAGTCTAAAGATCTATTTGTGGACAATTGAATCAAATAAAATTTGGGTTTTCTCTTTAAGAGGATATACCTCTTCATTTAGGGCCTCTTCAGGGTCTTTCGTTAATAATTATATCTTTAGCACTATAAAAGTTACATGTATCTTTCTAGATTTAATCCTTAGCACTAAAATTAGTGGTAATATTGCAAATGATATTGTTCATTATTTTTGCTTTTCAAATGTTTATTACTATTGCATATATAATTATGATTTTTGTATATATATTACAACTTATTAAACTCATTCATTAGTCTAGTACCTTTCTTGATGCTTCTTTGAAATTCCCTATGTGGACCACCCTGTCATCTGTGAAGAAAGACACTTTCAGGTCTTTTCCCCCTACTGTGTGTGTGTTATTTCTCTTTCTTGCCTTACTGTTTTGAGGATATCTATTCCAGTGATGAATAAGAGCGCTAACAGTGACTATCTTTTCCTTGTTCTCAAACCCAGTCCTATTTTAACTGTTTTATTTTCTGTACTGAAAATCTCTTGACTTTTGTTAACCCACACCCTGCAAATTCCTTTTTCCTCTTTTTGTAGGAACCTTTTCTTCCAGCTGCCCTTATTAACAGGTGTTCCACCAAGTCAGTTCTAACTGTGGGCTCTCTTCTTCCTACTCACTTCCTTTGCATTATCTCATTCACTATGAGAGGTCAAGTGTTACCTGTGCACAGATTTCCAATTCCATCTGCAATCCCAGACCCTTCCCAGCAGATTCATTTCTCCTGTTGCATGCCAAATGCATGTCCTAGAGGCATGTCAAATTTAATATTTTTAATACTTACCAAACATTTCTGGCTTTTCTATTTGTTTCCACAATCTAGTTTTTTTAGTGATATTGTTTAGGTATAAATCTGATTGCATTCCCTTCTACTTAAAGCCTTTAGTCTTATTCCAAACTCCTATATCATAGCAGAAGGGCCCTATACAGTGGGACATCGACCTAACCCTCAGGCTGACCTCTTAATACCTTCTTTTCATGCATTATGTTGTAGACATATGGGCCTCTGTATCTTCCTTGAGCCAACAAATCTCACTCCTACCTCATAACAGAAATTGTGAAAGTGCATTTTAGTAGTATTGGGCATTTAGGTCATTCAGGCGCCACTGTGTTCTCTGCAGTGTGTTAGCCACTCCACTACCTACTTATCGTCTTTCCCATGGTTCTCTGCTCTTTTCTTTCGAGCATTATCATCTGAAATAGCATTGTTTAATTATTGGTTTCTTGCACTTTTATTTCTTTTTCTAGAAGGTAAGCTCCTTAAGGGCAGGAACATTGATATTCCTGTGCATAGGAATGGCTGTGCACGTCGCATATTTTCAATAAATAATGAATGTATAGTTAATGAGTGAATTAACCATCCACTTGGTCACCTACTGGGAAAACCTGAGTGTCAGATGATTCCCGAAACAAGGTTAGTGAAATGGAAAACATTCTAGATATTTTTAATCTGGAAAATATTTAATACAGAAATTTTGGACATTTATAGAATTAGGTAGAAGCATTAACCAAAAAGCAAAAGCCAGGGAAGCGACTAGGAAAGTCAATGGGGAAATAAATTACAGGAATTTCAAGGATCTCAGCTGTCTACAACAAAGATCTCAGCTGTCCAAAGAATGAAGATTCTTAGGAGCTTATGCAGTAACTCATGGGAAAAAAGGGTCATTCTGCTACATGCCTTCACACCATTGGTGGAATAGTATTGGGCTCTCTTCAAATTTCTCATAAGTACTTATCAGCAGAAGGTCATAACAAGAGATCCTGTTGGCTAGGAAGTAAAGAAAGTAGAAGTCCAGAGCTCAGGTGTCTTTGATAGAAGAGGAGAGAGACGAGAGAGAGAGAGAGAGAGAGAGAGAGAGAAACAAAGAGATGGGGGTGAGAGAGACACAGAAAGAAACAAACACAGATAGTCAGAGACAGACAGACACACAGACAGGGATAGAGAGACAGAGACAGGAAAGGAGCATTGAAACACTAAGAATCCAGCCAAGTAACCAAACAATGACCAAGAACTGTATAAATTTTATTTCTCTATCTCCCTCAAATATATCCAATGTCTTCCCCCCACTAATCCCTTCTACTGTTGCCTGCATTTAGGCCTCAAGTGTCTTTCACAATATAATTGATATTCCTTTCTTTAGCCTTGTTTTCTTAAAATAATCTGCCTAAAATATAACTGTGTTATTTAAGAGCCTTCAAAGCTTTCATCACCTAAAAGTTCAAATTCCATAGCAGGGAAGGAAGGCCTAGCCCTTCTTCGGTAGTGTGGGCCCCTGCACACTGCCTCTCCTCTTTGCCTTTCAGTTTACCCAGTTTGCCTGCTCTGCTTTCTGGGCTTCTCCATCTAATGTCTACTAATCCTCCCAGACAAAGCTCAGGTGTCATTTTCCCCAGGAAGCTTGGCTTCACCCCCTTTCTTTTCCCTCCCTCTTGCTCCTCTCTAACACCCACACCCAAACTGAATTAGAAGCACCCCCTTGATACTACCTTCACGTGATAATAGGCCATCTGTAGATTCCCCCTCTCCTAAGAGACTGATTGTCTTCGAGTGTTGGATGACATCTTCACACCAAGTGCTGGACAATACAGAGCACACAGCAAACATTTGTCAAATGGTTGATTGGAAGAATAAAAACCCACATGCATGGATGTTAGATGCACTTGATTTCTTTAATTACACTTAACATTCTGGGAAAAGCAGAGGAAGAATTTTAAGAAGAAAAATGCAGTGGTATGTAATACTTCTAAGAGACCATCTCTGACTTTTTTTTTCAAGACTAGCATGTATTAATTTCTCCTGCCTAGTTGGACTTGATATTTTAAAGAAGAAAAGAATAAGAAGGTGAAGGGAGAGATGGGCATGAAATGAAAATAGTTTTGTACCACTCAGATATCCTAGACAATAGAAGAAATTAATAACAAGGATTTCAGTGCAGAGAAGATTCTTGTGTTGTTATTTTTCTGAATAAGAGCCATCGGTTACAGAGGAGAGATGCTTCTTTTCTTAAAGAACTCCAAAACCCAGCCAGTTCTCCTGGCATGAATGAAAGATACTTTTGGTTTGCAAATAAGTAGATACTTAAAACTTTGACATTCTTTTTTACCCGTTTGTCTGAGGCTACCTTTTTTTCTCAGAGCATCTCTATGATGCGGAAAGATTTAATGCATACTTCTTTACCTAAACAATGTTTAAAACAGGTCAGGTTCATCCATAAAATACTCAGAGGATCCCAAAAAGTTATTCAGCATCAGATCTCCCTAATACTCTTCACTGCTAGTAACTTACATCTGTACTCATGACCAGATTCCATTATGTTCACACTTCATAGGCAAGCGCCGGTGTGAATCTCAACTTGGTTGTGTGCTCCTAGTTACCTTTCTCCACTTTTTCTATTTTTGCATAGGGAGTGACAGCAGATTGTACTCTATTTATAAACACATTAGGTGATGTTTTATTTCTCCACTCTACTTATTTAATGCTTCCTCAATTCTCTGCTGGCGCTAATACCTCCTGTGTTTGTGACTTTCCCTCTGAACGCCCTTATTTGATCAGTTCAAATGTCTACTGGACCTAAGCAGTAACATAAGATTTCTTGTTCTATCTCATTCAGACCCATCCAGCACTTTAATTTGTACAAACTCCTTTTCATTTTATGATCATATGGTTTTTCATTTGCATTTTAGAGTTTTATATGTGTGCCCCTTGTTGAACAAGACTCAGAAGGTAATTCCATACATCAAGAAAAAAGCACTATAAATAAATTACAATCACATGAAGAACTAAAGCACGTAAGTTCCATTACCCTCGGCACCTCTCCCCATGCCTTTTCCCTAGAGACACTCAGTGCTCCATAGCTTTCTTTTGAGAACGGAGACTTCCAGATACATGGATAAATACTGCAGAAGTGATTCTTTGCAGCTCTCCTGCTGGACTGACCCTGGAGACAGAGTCGTTGTCCTCAGAACAGCATTCAGGGCATCAATCTTGCATAAAGTAGCCCAAGGTATCACAGGATTGTCTTCCCAGTTCTGTTTTAGCCCTAATCTTAGGGATTATTTGGAAATTCTTAGAATTTTATGCATCTTCTATATGTCCATTTAGCCTACTTCAAGTCAGCAGCAGATGAGTCACAGGGTTATATTTGCATGAGCCTGGGTGTTTGCTATTTAAATTTGTTTTCTGACTCAATTCCCTTCTAAAAATTTTTAAGATTCTTTGTTCACAACAGAAAATGAGTCCAACTGTTACTGGATCTATGTAAAGGCAGACTGCATGACACAAGAGGAAGACTGTTCTCTCCTGTCTTGCAGAAGAGCATCATGCAGTATAGAGGTTGAAGATTCAGAGCTTAAAAAGGCAGGCTGAGAAAGAAGTGCCCAGTTGGCACTCTGTGGAGAATGGTAATACTCCCAGGAGAACAGATAAGCACCATCAGTTGCTATATGGTAGCTGAGCAGACATGCTTGTGGGAGTTTAGAAGATGTCGCCTGGTGATTCTGATCCTCTTGTTCAGCTATCACATTTGGAGGGTTCGATTTGAGGTAGAAAAGAGTGAAATCTGCATTATTGCTGACTCCTGGACTGGACCAGTTTCCCTAGAATAGAGAACCTGAAAAACTTTACCTGCTAATTAATTCTTTATAGGGAGGGTAGGAGGTATGCAATCTCAAGATGCAGAAGTGAGGGAAGAACAGGTGTTACCTTCCTGAGTGGGCTACAGCTTCTTAAGAATGTAGTGACTGTCCAGTAACATGGAAGCCAAGGCACATGGAGCTACTACATTTCCAATCTATTTCTTTGTGTGTGTGAATTTGCAGCACACTTTCAGATCTTCATATGGGAGCCGACCAGATAGCCTCTGGGGAAACCAAAGCATCTGACTTGAGTTGCACCAGACAAGGATGGAGAATTGCCACTGCAATAATTCCAGTAGCCGTGATGGCAGCCTTCAGACAAGGGGAGGCAGTCAGCCAGGGGGTGCGGAGGTGAGATGACAGGCACTGCTGTGGTTTTACAACTTCAGGAATGCATTGAGTTATGGCTGGGAACTGAGGCTTAGGGAGTGGGCAGGGACAACCAGACCTAGTGGATGTAATATGGGCCCTGTACACACTTCAGTATGCATGGCTTGGGACGATGTGAAGAACGACTGCTTCCATCTTGGTTTCATAAATTATAAGTAGTGTCCTTAGAAAAGCATCTTCTGTTGGAATTAATGTCAAATAGGAAACATGAGGGGAGCTGTAGCGATTCAGACATGGAGACTTGGATAAACGAGAGGGCAGTTAAGAGACCATTTCCAAATGAAACATGAAGGAGGAGGAGGAAGAGGAAAACTTTAGATGTCTTTCCCAAATAGCACCATAAAGGAATCCATAATCTTTTCTCAAAGCTATTTCTTTAATTTAAGAAACAATAGCTTTGGGATGGGAGATAGTCTGTAATCTTAGAGTGATCTAAATTATTTTTGTCTTAAACTCCTTTTCATATTTATAATTTTGTATTGTAATGCTTTTATGCTAACTAGCTGCCTAGAGATTTATAGACTTTTCAAAAGAAATATCAGAAATATCTCAACATGCCTGAAAGAGTTATATCTGTATGGAGCAATCTGACTGCAGAAATGTTAACAAGTGCATGTATTAGGGATTATGTTCATAAATATGAAGATAAATAATCTACCTCAGCCAGTTTAATTAGAATGAAAGCCACTTCAGCAAAGTAATAAGCACATATCTTCTTCAAAACATTGATTAAAACGTATATCAGAACTTCTTGTAACTTGTCTATTTCATGTAAAATCCAAAACTCCATGCCAGTTTAATAATTTCTAGAGCATGTTTGATACAAGCAAGTTTATTCAGATTAATGGGGTTTTTTTGTTGCAATATTGGGGGCTGAACCCAGGTCTTTCACGCTGAGCTAAATTTTTACTTTTTATTTTGAGGCAGGGTCTTGTTAAGTTGTTCAGACTGGGCTGGAACTTGCAGTTACCTTAGCCTCATGGAATGCTGAATTTACAGGCATGATTAGATTTGTGTAATTTTATTTGTTCTATGTGTATTTTTCAAAAATATTAAAGTTGGTTGCAAGTGACTTGTGGCAGTTGTTAGGAGAGGAGTTGGCCCACAGGATTTTTTCCTATTAGTATCCATTAGCTAAATTATCCTTTTAAAAATCTTCAGGTTGACAAAAATCCCAAACAGTGAAATTTTAAAATTTCCCATTCCTATCACTTTTTCCTACAACATCAAAATGAATTTTTATTTGAAGTTTTACTTCCTTGTGTAGACATAGGATAATATTATATTGTCAAATTATTTTTCTATTGAAATCTGGACTTCTTACGGGCGAAAGTCAAAATGTCACCTGATTGTGAGATCACATGGTTTTGTCTCTTTTTCTACTAAGGTCAATAAAATTTTGAAAACCATTAGAATTTAAATGTTCCTTGATTTTTCCTAAGCAACACAGTTTATATTTAATTGGATACTTTATTCCATTCCAACTTTCTCAGAAAATGAATTAAAAATTATGTTTTGAAATTTTTTCTGACATAATTTATATTTCTGCCTTTTAGATGTATTTTATGACTTACAAAAATTTTAAATTTTAGGATATATACCTTGAAGAACAAGAGTGTAGGACCGGGATGTAGCTCAGTGGTGCTGCTCCCTGCCTTGCAAGAGCAAGGACCGGAGTTGGTCCCCAGTCTCCCCACAAAAAAATAACAGTGTACATACTAGGGGGAAAAATATTTTTTAAATGATGTGCAAAAAAATCAAATATTCACTGAAATTTTATAGTATGATTTTTTTAAATATATATATTTTTGGTGTAAAAATTTATAAGGCTCAATTTAGGGATATATTATTTTACATTTATTATAATTATAAACGCATAACTGTACAGGATAAAATTCACTGTGACATGAGATATGTTATTTTAAATAGAAATATTTGCATTCACTATTTTGTAACTAGGAAGAATAGTTCTCATTTTAGAGTCTAATAGCATATAGCTAGTGAAGTAGATATTTATCTGAGTGTTTATTGATAAGCATTTTCAGTGTCAGAATTTATATTCACACCATCCTTTGACTAATTCTAGACCTGTGTTTTAAGCATAATCTATGGGCCAGAACTGTGTTACTTGCCATAGACTTAAACACCAGGGCCTCTCTGTGAAGTGAGAAAAAAATACAAACCATCAAGTGCCCTCTGAGTCCAAAGTTTAGAATTATTTTTATTACAAATATGGTATTGCATTTTGTTACATTTTAGTGCTTATTAATTGAAATAATGATTAGTTGAGAATTAACATGAAAATGAAAAGGTAATCGAATTATATGCCCTGTGTAAATCCTTAGAAGAATCTTTCAATTAGATTCTAAAAGTCTCATAGTAAGTCTCATAAAATTAGCATAGTAAGATGATAGTCCATGCTTCATAATTTTAAAAATTGGCAATCTATTTGTGTTCCACTTATAGTAGTAACCTATTATCCAGAAAGGTTCTTTTCTAAATCCCATTTTAAACATTTTAAGGCATATATTAATTGCATGGTTTAGTAGCACAAATTACTTGGCTTCTTACATTTGAAAGGACTTAATTAGGCAAATTTAAAAGCACAGAAGCAACAGTATCACAAGGCGATAATCCCAGGAAGCCCTGTACATAACGTCATTTAATTAATGTGAAGTACCAGTTACTGGAATGTTTCAGCTTTGTTGAACTTTGAGGAACAAAAGGGACAGTGATCTCCCTACCAAAAGAATGCTGTGGATAAGCTGACCAGTTACTTATCAGTGCGCTATTGTCGCTGTGCCAACCAGACGCGTTCACATTGCTTGAACATGATGTGCACTGGTAGTTATAGTCAGACAGGGCGATAAAGATAAAATTAGGAATTCATTTTCCATAGATAACTTACCCTTTGTTCATTGGGATTAGTCATTTTAAGACCACATATGAGGAAAATGTAATACTTAAAAATGTTCCATCTACGTACAGTAGTGATTTTAAGGACTAGATAGGGAAGATCTTATAAATATCAAGAATGCTCAACTCTCCCACTAGATTAAAAGAATTTTATTAAAGAACACATGTTATAAAAGATATTATATCTCAGCATTCTACTTGAATTCTAACTAATGATTTGTCAGAAATGGTTTCCATCGTAAGTTTTGAAAGTGTGCTAATATTTTCTCAAAATTCTTTATGGAAAAGATGCATATTTTTCCACAGAACTTTGAACAAACCGAATTGCTAATAGAAAGGTTTCAAAGACAGCCATAACCAAAAACGCTTTTAAGTAGATCTCCCAATAAAAGGAAAATTGGATAAACTAGTCCAATTATGAGTTTGAGAATAGGATAAAAATAAGATACAAAAAAATTAAAATTAAGAAAAATAATTTTTTCATGGTACTTGCATATACAAAAACCCAAACCAAATCAGAACTGAACTAGAGTGGACAAACTCTCCACTTCTTTATTTGACCAGTACAAATCATTGCCTCCTGTGTCACAACAAGGAATTCAACCTAAAGCAGCCAGATAAATCTGAAGTGTGTAAATATATTTTTGATACATTTTATTGGAGTTGTTCAGGGTGAATTATTGTTTTCAAGCTCTTTATACTCTGAAGCTCTTAAGCAAATATGTGTAAGATATCAAAACTTACAAAATCAATTTTTTTTTAGAAATACTTAATAGCAATGGATAGGATTTTCATGTAGGGCATAGACTATGCTGGTTGACTAAATCTCACTACCTGTGCAGATTATAGATAACACAGTATCAACATATAAAATGACTAATCTTGAGAGAAGACTAAAAACAGCTGCTTTATAAAATGTTAATATTCAAAGAATTAATACAAGTTTCAAATATTGAAATCTCTTAATAGGATCGGCCATATTTGTAAGCAGAAAACATCATTAATAACTACACCATTTAACATGTATTGAACCATTATAGACAGTACTATGATGAGCTCTCTGAGAGGATTATTTCATTTAATCCTTTGTCCTGTTAGTAAGGTGCTATTATTATTGATTCCAATTTAGAGATGAGAGAGTTCAGGTATTACTACTTCGGTTCTGCTATAGTTAGAAAAATAAGAAATACATTTTTTAAAAACACTAATACCATTACATAGTGCAGAGGAAAGAGCAGAATTTGAGAACTCAAGAGATCTTGGTCCTGTTCTAGACTATAATTCCTTGAAGGTGTGGGATCTATCTTGCTTACTACTCATGTATTCAGGCTATTACTATGACAAAATATTAGAGAAACCCAACTTAAAGGAAGGAAATATTTATTTTGGCTCAGAGTTTCAGAAGTTTCAGTCCGTGGTTGTCTGGCCCCATCACTGTGGGCTTGGGGCAGGGCAAAATATCATGGCAGGGAGCCTGTATTTGAGCAGAGCTGCTCCCCTTGGGGCATCCTGCGAACAAAGAGAAGGCTCGCTTTTATGGCAAAGCCCCTCCTCCAAATTCATAAGTTATGAACCCATAGACAACATGAGATCGGAGTCCTTATGCCCAGTTTCCTCCCACAGACTCCTCCTCTGAACACGGCTGTGTTGAGGATCAAGCCTTCCACACATGAGCTTCTCAGGGACATTTAAGATCCAAGCCTTAATGCCCTTCTATGCCAACACTTGGCCTAATAGCAGCAACATAATAGACACTTAATAAGCTTCCTTGATGGAATGATTGACAGCAAATAAAGAAAGAAGCTGCTAAGTCTTTGTGTCCTATTGGCCAAGTTTTTCTTAACCGATGTGGATCTTCATTTTTATTTATTTTTCTACTTGTTTGTTTATTTTTCTATTCTACTTCCAATATCTTCAGTATTTGTAAAAAATCATTTGAAACATCCTTATAAAACTCACAACTGCATATCTTGAATAAAGATGAACGGTCAAGAGTAATGTACTTAAGAACGGAGAAATCAAGTACAAAATCAATTCCAAAATCAAAGATAAGAATAGCTGCCTCCTCTGAGCTTGGAATTTAGAGAGAAAGTTGCTGCAGCGTCAGAGCATCTGCTTGACTGAATCTACCCCACCAACTGGCTCTTCGTCTGCCACATTTGGCCAGAGCAGTCTGCTCCTGCACGAGTATTGCAGAAAAGAAAAACTCCAAATATCAGGTTTTCTGCCCAATTACTTTTAATGATGACATCATCCCAGTTCTATATAGCCATTTTAAGTCCATCTTAGAGCATATAATCAAAAATTCAAATGGCAGAAAACCTTGAAGTGGAAAGAAAGGTTTTCTTCTCTAGTAAAGTGAGACAGATTTTATGGAACGGAGAAATTAGAAGAATCTCTGAAATAAAGAAGAGATCTAAAGAGTGGGTTTAACATCACAAAAAGAAGCAAGTGTCAGCAAACCATAAGCACCCACGTAGCTTCAAAAATAGGCCCGACCCAGTCCAGCAGAATGGCTTACTGGGAACAAGAGAGACCACAAAAGAAAAAATACAAAAATGTTCAGACAACTTCACAGAAACCCAGCTTAATGTGAACCTGCTCTAGGTTGTTTGTTTTGGGTTCAGACAGTGCAATTTGATAAGAAAAGAATTTGAGGCCCAGTGGTGAGAAAGGTAAAAAATTAACAGTGTAACTTCAACAAACAGCAGCAAGCTAAGATATTTGAGTTATATCTTACAAAAAGAAGCATTCATACCAGCAAGGCCCCAACTTGAGATGTTTGTCTTTATTTTGTGGGTGTCAACTTTTACCTTCACCTGAGAAACCAAGTCTCTTTCTTACTTGAGACAGGTTTCACTTCGGAGATCAAAGGAAGTCTTTTCCAGTACACTAATGATAATGCTGCAGTTTCTTCAGTGTTTATGGTGATGTTTGTGCACCTGCTTCCTCCTATAACTGCTTTCTGTTTGCAGACTCAAGATTAGTATTAGGCAGTTCAGAGAGCTGTTCAGCAAAACATGTGCTTTATCACCTCGTGCCACCTCATATGTGCCTTTTATTTCCTATCTGGTTGGTTATCCTGCAGATTCCTTCATTGGGAAATTTTTAGTAGTTTAATAGCTCATTTTCCAAACTACAGCCTGAGAATACGTAGATGATCGGCCAGAACACGCATTTTCTCACTGTTTTGTAAGCATGTTTCAACATGCTACATCTGGATCAATTATGGTAATCAGGGAGACAGAAATAAAATAAAACATGAAGGTGTAGAAAGTGCACGATTTTACTTGGAAAATTGCCAGTATAGATGTATAATCAAATAATGTATAATTACCGTTGTGCCTTTTAAAATGATATAATGTGTAAGGGTTGGAACTCTTTGGAAAATGAGAGTGGAAATTTGAATTTTTAATTTAAATTAAAATCTAGAGGACGCAGTGATGTTTACTCCCACCCCCTTCTTCAGTCTGGTTCAATAAATTCATTTCAATTGAAGATTTAAATCTGAAAAAAATACTATTCGTTTTGATCTATCTTTAGTACTATAAAAGAAGTAGGGTAGAAAACATAACAACTATGGACAGTACAGATCAGATGCTTGGCACTAATAATTAATGAAAAAGGCATTTATATTTTTTTGGTGATTGTTTTATCCCAAGGTATAAGTTTTGAGTAGATGTTCACATTTTATAAATTATGACTATGTAATAGAAACAAAGCAAAATTTAAAGAAAAATTTACTTCTCTACCTTTTGGTAAGTGGAATCCACAATCTGCTTCATTTACTCATTGTAAGTCATTTCTTGGTTTGTGTGTACCAAGTAGGATGGAAATAGCAATTTGTTTCTTTATTGTTGCCTTCTTAAATGCCTTATGTTGTTCTGTGCAATATTTTTACTCATTTTATATGTACATGTATGTGATCATCTTAGTGGTACTGAAAAAAAAATACCTAAACAAAATTAGTATCCACCGAGATCTCAATAGCTGGCCTGAGACACAGAATTGAATTTTATATATATCTACAGAGAATCCTGCACTTGAAACAATCTTCACAGCTTAATAAGAAAGGAAGATAATCAAAAGATCAGTGCTAGGTATTTTAAAACTATCGCAAATCAGGGGCAAGTTTTGGGAAAAATCAGCACATTACAATATGAAACATAAAGACAGACTAATTCTCATCTGTGTTGTCCCACAGCACAGTAGGACCAATAAAAAAATCATTGTCAGAAGCAGATTCCCATCAGGGTGGCAAAGTTGCTGAAAAAAAAAAAAAAAAGCCATGCAGGAATGTATAGTGTGGCTTCATCAGTAGCCAGTAGTGGATGTTTGACAGAGTTGCTATGAAAAGCTCAATCACAGACAGCACTTGAAATCAATGACCTGCAGAGCCCTAAGACTGTATTGCTTCACAAAAGGAATGGAAGCTGAAGGGCAGCTAATGTGGAGGCGAGAGGTGTTGATACAGAATCAGTATGCAATGTCTGCTTCTTGGGCCACTTAGGATCTAGTTTTGGCATGATTGGTAGGCAGACCATAGGTCCATGCCTTCCTACAATGCTTTATATGTTTGGCTATAATTTGGCAACCATCATGGCAAGCCTGTCTTTTCTTTCCTTGTTGTGTTAGAGAAGACAGTTGAAATGACCACATGCTCTGAAGGACTACTTGAAAGTCATTCTAAGGCTCAGACACCATTGACAATAATGTTAGTGGAAGCTGTAATACAACCCCTGACATCATTTTTCAGAACCCAGGTTCACACAGCCAGTCCCTAGGAGTGTGTGTGTGTGTGTGTTACTAAAGGCTCACAACTGACTTTCTCTCAAAGAATGGCTTTACCCAGAGTTATAGCCCTTCTATGCAGGGAGACAGCATGCACAGAGGAGCTAACAGGAGTACAAAGCTCAAACCATCTTGACCTCTTGTGGAATAATTTAGAAAGTTTATCATTTGGCCTCTGGTGAAACGTTGTTAGAGTTCAGAGTTCACTTTACATCTTTGCCCAATCTGTCCTCTCCTGCTCCCTTGCAGATACGCTAGCTGATGGCATTTCTAAGTACATCTCTTCTTAAATCCCTTCCTTACATGTTGATAGAGATGACGAGAGTAATGGGAGAGGGACAGAGTGGTAGTAGTGAAGGAAAAATCTATTTTCCATTTATACTATCATTCTTTATACTGACCAATAAAAAGATTCATTTGATGCTCATAATAACTTGTGTTGAATATACCTGAATCATTCCAAATCTACAATTAAGAGAACTGAGACGGATTAAGTTAGTAATTTGTTCACAGTCATATAGATAGGGGATAGATAGATTTAATAGTAAATGCTGTCTTCCTTTTCCATCTTAATGTTATTTTATCTGATTTTAGTATATAACACATCGCAGAACTCAGAAAATTTTTCGTTGAATAAGTTAATGGGATTTTACTGGCCCATTTATCTTTTTTTCTCACTGACTCTGCAAATTAAGGGGATAAAGAAGAAAATAGTATATTTCAATGGTCCTGACTTATGAGATAGCTATAATTTCAACTATTGAAAATTATTTCTTTCAACAGATTTTGCTTATAGTCAGCAACTCATGTGATCCACTTATTTGTTTAGAAAGTATGACTTATATATGACTAATGCACAGGGCAAAGAAAAAGCTAATATTTAAAAAAAACTTGAGAAAGATTTCTGTGACCTACCAGTGTGTTGCATTATTTAGAAAGTATGACTTATATATGACTAATGCACAGGGCAAAGAAAAAGCTAATATTTAAAAAAAAACTTGAGAAAGATTTCTGTGACCTACCAGTGTGTTGCATTACGCCCCTGGGTTTGTGCAACTTGAACAAGAGGTACCAGGAGTCAGTGAGTGTCCATACCTCAGTGAGGTGATTTCACCTAAAGAGCCACAGTGGAAAAAAAAAAATTTCTACCAAGTCCTCAATGTAAAGAAAACCCTGAGAGAATTCTCCTACCTCTGCAGAGCATATTGAGTGCCAAGAAATGTTTGTTATGAAAGAACAACATTGATGTGGTAAAGTGAATTTAGAAGAATTTTGTGTTAGTCTATATTTGATGAGGTGTCTGATTAAAATGTCACTGCCTGAAATTCTGCTTCCTCACTTCAATTTTGCTTGAATATTGGCTTGCAAAGCCACAGTCTTTAAACATTTCCAGGCCAGCTTGTTTAATTAACTGCAGAGAGATTCCCTGTGGTGAGCTGGGTCATTTTTCTCTGTGGGAGTGTTAGGTGAAGACATTCTACAACAGAGAGGAAATCTTCAGTGAGGCAGGTCATCGCAATTGAGAGGAAATCAAAACCATTCTTCTATTCCTCACAATGGATTTAGGTACAATATAAAGAACAGTTGGAAACAAACACTGTTTCATTTGCCCGAGGAGCAATTTAGTTATCAAATTGATTACTGCTTCTATTAAAAAAAAAAAGTAGGTCTAAATTGGTGATGCTACTTTCTTCCCTTTCACATGCAGAAGTGCAAAGCTGATACAGCTGACACTTTTGTAATAAAGACAAATACAACAATTTTTAACCAAAGTTTGTGCCTTGAGAGCCTTTAGAAATGAAGACCCAGGGAACACTCTAGCTACGCTTAGGTTCCAAGAGGAGCAGTGCAGAAGTGGGTTTTGATGAAGGCCCCTGGGGTCGTGATAATAGATTACAGGAGGAACCCAGCAAGGCCTGTCTGCTTGGATTCTTGGCCTCTCTATGCAGTACTTCTTCCTCCCAATAATGGAGCAGAATTTCTGTAGAATAAGAATTTCAAGGAAGAAGGGAAGAGAGGTGGAGAAGATATTGAACGATCTTTCTGTGGTTTACAGCTTGATTTGAGAAGTGTTATTCTAGTTTCTACGACCTGCATTTGGCAAAAGAATTCTGTTTTCAATGACTGCTTTCGAGGGACAAGGAAAAACAGGAGATAGGAGAGTTTTATAATGAAAATCAAAATGACTTATACTAGATAAATGGCAAAAATCCTAAAAACATTGAGAACATCACCATTATTTTAAGGTTGACTTTCAGAAATCTAATCCAAACAAAACCAACAGCAGTGTCCACATTTACAATTAGTTAAAACTCTTTACATAAGAGTTAGACTATAGGAAGAACATGTACTTCTCTGATCTGGGAAGTTATAATGTTTCTAAACCTAATTTCTCATCTGTCAAAAAAATAATTTCTAGTTGTCAAGTTTTCTATAAAAAACAGATTTAATATTTATAAATCTTGCAGCATAGTGCCTGACACATAGTAATTTGCTAAATAAATTACACTGACTGTCATTACACTAGGCTTTGAAATGATAAATGCTGTACAATATAGTAAACAACAGAACAAAATGATCTGCTTTTTAGAAAGATGTTCTCCATGTGCCTAATAATCCTGGTCTTTCAGGCTTTGAAAGATACAAGGGAGGCTTCCAATCACTGGTGGACCAAAGCTGCTGAAAAAATTTGTCCCATTCCAGGGAAGGGTGAATAAATTTTGACTAGTAAACAACAGAACAAAATGATCTGCTTTTTAGAAAGATGTTCTCCATGTGCCTAATAATCCTGGTCTTTCAGGCTTTGAAAGATACAAGGGCAGCTTCCAATCACTGGTGGACCAAAACTGCTGAAAAATTTGTCCCATTCCAGGGAAGGGTGAATAAATTTTGAGAGTCTGAATGAAGAAGCAATGTCTGCATTTGGAGGTGCAGTGAAATCACGTTTTCCCTTAGAAACAGACGGCTGAAGAGAACCCAGAAGCTCACTAAATCAGCCTCAGAAACCATGCTTGGGATCAGCTTGCCTGCCATGCAAGTGGGCAGAGACACACTTTAAATTGAGAGTATAGGTGATCTAAGATTCTTCTTGAAGAGAACCCAGAAGCTCACTAAATCAGCCTCAGAAACCATGCTTGGGATCAGCTTGCCTGCCATGCAAGTGGGCAGAGACACACTTTAAATTGAGAGTATAGGTGATCTGGAAGATTCTTCTGTAAAAGTAACAATAAGGAGAATCAGTTTGGATTTTTTCAACATATCAGACAGATCCTTTTTTTGTTGTGGTTGCTTCAACTTTGTAATTTCAGCCTAAATCTAGTAGAGAAGTCTTACTTAATTAGGGAAAACCCCATCCAAGAAAACAGATAGCTTGATATTTTCTGCTAGTATCCAAGGAATTCATTTGTTTATTTGATTTGTTCAAATTGTTCAGCTATAGACTCTAGGAAAGAACAAGAAATGGAGTACTACTCAGTCATAAAGAACCAGAAAATAGAGACATTTATAGCCAAGTGGATGCACACTGAGGCCATACACAAGAGAAATTAATAGGACACACATGTGTAAATATCATATAGTTTCTCTGGTGTGAGAAACTAAAAGTGTAAATAAGGGTCAAAATATACAACTGATATTTTGTAATAAGAAAAGGTCTAGGCCGGGGATTTAGCTCAGTGGTTGCACTGCCTGCCTTGCAAGCACAAGGACCTGAGTTTGATCCCTGGTACCAAAAAAAGAAGAAAAAAGGGTCTAAAGGTATTGGGCAAATGGGAGGGGTAGGGGAAAGGTGAAAAGGAAGAGAAAAGGAAAAGAACAGAAACAAAGCCTTTGCAAATAGTGAAGGGTGGAGGGGGCAAGGAAGGCTAGGGGAATGGGGAAAAAATGAGAACCAAGACCTGTCATGAACAGGTACAGGATCCCAATGATGAATGTAACTGTATTGTATACCTAAAAGATACCAACAAAAAATGTATTACATTTTTAAAAAATAAAGAACATTTTTTCTCAAGAAGAATAATATCAAAAGCACCATAGCCGTTATGACTTGAATTGAGCTCACCCATCCCCAGCCCCTGCTATATATACGTACATGTATATATATATATATGATTCCTAGGCTTCAGAAACTGAGAATGTGACCCTTCTTTGGAAATGAGGTTTTTGCAAACATAATGAAGTTAAAATGAGGTCATAATGGATTTGGGTGGGGCTTAATCCAATGAATCCTGTTCTTACAGGAAAAAGAAATTTGGACACAGATACATGAAACAATGTTTTGGAGAAGGTGGAGGTAGAGCTGGCTTGATATGTTACGAGCCAGGGAGCATCAAGGATTGCTCACAGCATCTAGACGCTAGATAGAGGCCAGATCGAATTCTTCTCCAGAGCATGCAGAGAGAGCATGGCCTGTGGAAACACTGATTTAAGACTCATAAACTTGAGAAATTTGAGATAATATTTCTACGGTTTGTGGTGCTATGTTACAGCAGCCCTAGGAAACAAATAATTGTAACCATTTTGCTGCAAAAAATGAGGACCAGGAAGATAAGGCAAGTTGTCCAAGATCACCCAACTAGTAAGAGATTCCCCTACCTGCAGGTATGGTATAAGCTGTGTACACGGTTAATGTAAGGCTATTTCTCTTCATATCAAACCACAGACAAAACAGGCTGACTATTCATTTTCAATTTTCCTTCTCATAAATATATGACTGAAAAAGACCAAATAAAAATGATACATTATGCCTGTATTTATTCACTTTTTCTCTCCTATTATTATTTGTAATAATGATTTTCTAGTCTTGTATAAATTGTAAAAATCTCATGAAATAGGACCCCCCTCTCTTCAATTTAAAAAGTTCTGTATGTTCATTCAAGTTTCATCCACAGAACAAAAAAGGAAAACTTAAATCTTTCTTTGCCTTATTAGAAAAATCTTTACTATTACTTCATTTAGGAATGATTTTCTTAGGTGAAATATGCCAATTTACTAAAGAATTAAGCAAAGTAAAAGAAATGACAGGTCACTAATAGTTAAACATTGTCAATCCTAAGTGTAAATCTTCACTGCCTTTCTTCTAGGACTATGTAGGTATCCACAATTTTATTTATAAAAGTAAAATTATAAAACCATGCATTTTTGTTGATGTATTGTGGTTACTCTTTACTTAAAATTTAATATGAACATGTTTTATGCCATAAATTGGAAGATTCTATGTTAACAGTTCAAATAAGATCCATATACTGGTCTTTTCACAATTTTCAAAATGCTGAAGCTCACTGTGAAACTCAAGAGAAGAGAAATGGTTGTCGGATTTTTTTTTCCTGTGATGTTTTAGAACATACCTTGAAAAGTGTCATCCTCCATAATTCTAAGCACTAAACATTTCCTTTGGTGTGGATGAACCAAAATCTATTTCATCAGTACCTCCTTAGAGAAAACGTCACCATTGTCCTTGACATAGTCTTTGCATAGGTTATTAGATTTCAACCCTATTTCTTTTCTGACTCCCCAAAGAAATACCATAATTCAATGATGTATATTTTTCCCAGTTTAACATCCCATAAAGAAAGATGTGTCTCAGGCAGCGGTCATGAAAACTTTGCTCTGTGTTTGTCCAAGAAAAATCACCAAATGAAAAAAAGAAATACTGAAAACCAAAGTAATGTCCCCACCTGAGAAGTATTTCTAAGACAGTAATCCTCCAGTTCTTCTCAACCCTGCTGGGGGTGGGGAGGAGGGGCCCAGAATCTTCTGGAATGCCAAGAGTGAATCCTGAAGCCAGACTTGTGGAATGGAGCATATAACCTTGACCTCTATTCTTACCACTTTTCCTGGTGATTCCAATATACACCGAACTTTGAAAAGCACTAGAGAATGATATTTCCGGAGGAGGAGGCTGCTCCGAGTACAAAAGTCATTCAGAATAGTTGAACATGCATATGAAGAATTTTAGAATATCTTAGCCAAATACTTTGACTTCTCTTTTTGTATGCAGAGTGATAAATAGTAAAATTCAATCTAAATACATTTGGAAGAATTCTTCCAGAAAGTAGTAATAAAAATTCCAATGCACAAGAGAACATTGTGTTACAATTGATTGATAACAGTATTTTTTCTTTTTACTGGAACAGAAATATTGGGTTGTCATATAATTTATGCATCCTTCATTTGTTGGAACCTATTTTGGCACCTAAATAAATACCTTACATAGAGAAGGTGTTCAACAACTGTCTGATAATAATGATGAATAATAAAAGAAACCAAAACATAAAGTCCTCAAGTTGCTCCATTAAAATATATTGCTTAAGTAAATGTGTCCCAAAGCTGTCTTCCTAATGACAAATATGGTCACATCTTTGTTCTTTCTAAAAGCCCATTTCCAGGGAGATAAAGTCTAAAGTCCCTACCATCAGAACAAGGTGTTCATAAACAGTCACATACCGACTAATCTCTTCTGTCAGTCCTGCCCCAACCCAAGCCTCAGCCACAGTCGACTTCCTGGCGTCCCTCTGTCTCTGTGCTGTTACACATACCACTCCCACCACTTGGAAACCCTGCCCCTGTCTTGAATTGGTGAAGCCTTCCCTCTTCATCCACTCGGGCCAGGCCCAGCTCAATACCTGAAAATCTGGAACTAGTCATTTTCCCCTTCGTTTCCATTCTCCCTGGGCACAGTGGTACTGAAGAAATCACACTGTAACGTCACTGTATTGTCTCCCACCCAGAATGGGATTAATTTAGTAATCTGACACCCGATGCTTTCTGAACATGTAGAACAGGTTAAAGAAATGTGTGTTCATTTGAGTGAAGGACTGGCCTTGGGGCAAGATAAATTCACCTGTGACTTTCAGCCTACTTATTCTTTCATTTGCTCATTCGCTATTTCCATATCTACAGGGCAGGCACTATGCTAAGTGCAGGAGAAAGGGTAGAGACAAAACAGAAAGGATCACTTTTCTGTTGAAGTCTATAATCTAGCAGGACAGACAAAGTTTAAATAAATAAGCATACAACCAGATATGGCTACTCAATGTGCATAGCCTTGTAACAGGATTGCCTGGCACTGTCTCAAAACGAACTACAGAAGTCTTAGAGAAAAGGCGGTTGGTTCCTTCTGGAAGTTGCCTGAGAACCCCTCCTGAGCACTTCTTCCTCTGCCCGGCGTTCCCTCGTCTTCTTGCAGCTATTCTGTTGTCCCTGTTCTCTCAGCGCCCTTTTCCTTCCTGCACTGCCGTGCTAACGCAAACCGCGCTCCAGAGGTGACACCCTACACACACAAGGCTGACCTGCCCCTCCAGAGCTCCGGACACTCTGGTCTGTGAAGTTCCTCCTTTAGTTAAAGGGTTATACGAGAGAAAGAATGAGGTCTACAAAAGAGTATAAGCAGGCAGCACTAATTTAAGTGGGACCATGAGGACAGCATTCGCAGGGCGGGGCAGGAGGAGGAAAAGGTTTTCATGACTGCATGGCTGTGCATGGTCCAGATTAAGTCTTAACGTACCCCAGGATTCCTGCTGATGACACCAGTGCCTCTCCCTCATTTGCTGGACTCTGTTGGCCCTTAACAACCATGCTGTTTCTTTGCTAGATATCTGAGTGTGGGCTGTATTTAACTCTCTGGGCATTCCTATCTGATCTTTCCAACTGTATTTGAAGGTCTTGGAGGTCTCCACCCTCAAAATATAAGAAATAAAAGTAATACCTAATCATTTACATAATGTATAGAAATTAATGCATTTAATCACCACAACTCTGTTCCATCACCCCTTTTATACATAAGGAAGCAGAAGCATAAAGAGGTGAAAGAATTTGCACAGGTTAAATAGTTTGCACACACTTAATAACTTACAGAATAGTTCCATTCATGCGAATTAATTAAATGAAACGGAAGATTTAAGACATCGATATGAAACTAGAATAAGGAAAGCGGTGCGTTGAGAGAGTCCAGGCTGAGAAGGCAACTGCAGAGGCTCAGCAGACAGGGACACCCACATGCACTGCTGTGTCTCTCAGCCGGAAGTGGCGCATCCTCAGCTCGCCACAGCAGCGGCCAGGACAGCAACACCGGAGAGCGCAACCGAGAGCACGTGAGGGAGCTTCCCTTCTAGACTCTGGGGAGGTTACCGGTGTGAGTGGAGTGAGTCCTCATACGCCCAGCAGACAGAAGACCCAACAACAGTGCCGGGAAACGGGGTGACTTTCTGTCTGGCCCCATGACTGCCATTATCTCCCAGAGGCAGTTTACTGACTATCCAGATCTATCTATCCTCCATTTCTTCCCCAATAATAGGCCACTGATTATCTGGGGCCACAATACATGCAGCTAAAAGACGGCATTTTCAAATCTCACTTGTAGTTAGGGGTGGACAATCAAATGCACAAGTACTGCATGGAAGGTAGAGAAAAGCTTTTAAAGAGGTTAGTGGAGGAGAGGATGTAGCACAGTGGTAGAACACTTGCCTGATGTGGACAAACCCCTGTGTTCAATCCCAAGTACCAAAAAAAAAAAAAAAAA
>NW_022900930.1:20995165-21039038 GCF_012274545.1 Fukomys damarensis
CCCAAAAACAAAAAAAAAAAAAAAAAAGCCAACTCAAATGAATCATATGCCCTATTCTTGAGGACCAAACTATTTTCTAAAGATGACAGAACAGAGGGGAGCTAGCTCCTGACCGTCAAGTGCCAATTTTCTACTACTTTTAAATGTACTCTCGTGTTTTCTAGTGAGAAAAAAGATAAGCTTATCTTAAGCACACTTATTTGAACTTTCTCCTGCAGCCAATCCTAGTAACGTGAGATGATTTTTTCTGGTGTTACCAAAAATGGAAAAATGAGTTTGTTTGCAATTAGTGAGTTTAACATTTTTCTTATGTTATCTTATTTCAGGAGAGATATTTGTTGCATCCAATGTACAAAAATAAATGCAGCAAGCTGACTCACAGGCCTTAGACTTTGCTCCTATCATCCTTGCTTTCTGAACCCTCTTCCACGTCTCTGTCTCAGGGCATCCCCTGTACCCTTCAAGAGCAAGCTTGGGTGTCAGCTCTTAGAGGAACTTTTTTAATCCACTCTCGTGCAAATAGCAGAGTTGGTTGTAAAATACTGCTTAATACTGCTTTAAACTCACAAGGGGTGTTTCTGAAGCTAATCTGCTTCCTCTGCTGCAGTAAATCCCACCAAACGGAATATCTTTTCCAGTTACCAGTTCAAGGAAACTACTTTTGAAATTAATTCTGCAGGAATTTAATTCTGATTTGGATAAACTTAGTAAAAAAGTTAACTTTCTAGCATATAGTTTCAACCTGACAAAATGGAGTTCCACCCAATCTTCTACAAAGGTGGAGACTATTTTATATTTTAAAAATAATTTATTTTTCCTAACTGCAATGCTGTAACTGGTAGGCCTTTAACCAAGCATCTACTACTTCCATTGTGGTTTGGGGCTTTTATCCAACTGTTTTTCTTGTTATCAGACTATTGGATTCTAAAATATGTACTGTACTGTGTATTTTACATAGAGAGATACATACATTTTGTTGCTTGGCTGTCACTAAGCATTTACAGTAATGTTTGTGAAGGGCAATTTTCATTTCTCTGGGATTTGTGCATTGGGTTGCTGAGAGCTTTGACGTTTGCCTCGTTAGTGTTTACGAATGTTGCCAAGTTTCATTCTGTGCCGCATAGTTTGTCTCGGTGGTTCAGGTGAAACCAGCAACATTTGTTTTAAAACATTTCTTGCCAGGATTTGTTTGCCAAGGCTGATGCGTTTTGTTGCTAATTCAATCACTCTGTGACGGAAGAGCCTGGAGCTTTTTCTGTGTGGTTGGGCATCGTGGCACAATGCCTGTAAGTACCTGACTGTCACTGTTTCCCTAGAGCACAATGGTAAGTGGAAAAGGTCACAGGCGATGCACCCTCCTGAGAACAAAGTGTGGTCCTTCACAGCAAAGGGACAGTGCCAGCCGCTTCTCTGGTCACTCTGCAAATCTCCTATTACAAAGTGTAAGCAATCATATTTTTCAGTCTTCACTAAATTCTTGCTGAATCTCACACAAACCTGGAATGCTTTTCTTTATTGGGGTGGCAACAGGTACTTATGTTTGGGGTCAGTTTTCAGGGCTGGAAGTGGATAGGTAGATAGACGGTTTCATTGTGGGTTAGTTCTTGTTGTTACTGGATAACCACCATCTCCCCCACAGTACTGACATTCTAATGTATATTTTAAGATGAAGTCCTTTAAGCTACTGCAATCATAGTCATTTGCAAACTCTAAGCTTGATATAACTGGCATATTTAAAGCAACAGTGTTATTATTGGCCAGGAAAGAGCAGGTTGTCCAGATATAGGCCTGACTAAACCTCTTGCTGCTTTTTCTCTTTTTATTTTAACCTAGAGGTAATACAGAACTTTCTAGGCCTGGCGTTCTGGTAACTACTGATGGAATTTTCTTTTATGGTACATATATGATAGTTTTGTGGTAATAGTTTTTACCTTACATCCATTTTTTTTTTAATTTTCCAGTGTTTGACATTTGCATTCTTACCATTTTTCCCTCTGGTAAATTTTCTTCTGTAATAATTTTCTCATTTTAATTTATTCAATAAGTGGATTTCCTTGAGGATTTCACTGTAGCAGGATTGTTTTGGTTTCAGGTTCCTCAGAGGTATCAAAGTTATTCTGAATACTAATCAGTATCAGACTTCTTCAGAGGATGTAAGGGCCTAATAACTTGTGGCCGGTCTCCTTCTTACCATACAGTTCTTGGGGAAAGGAACCTCACCAATAATCTAATTTGCTTTACTCAGATACTTCAAATATCTTTCTAACCCTGTCCGAGGTCGTTCTCACACTTTATTCCTGTCATCTTCCCTCTCTCAGTACATTGTTTGTACCATTGCGAAAATAAATGTGTAGAAGTTAGGAAACATCTTTGGGATACTGTTTTGTTGTTTGAAAGTAGAAAATTCAGTCTAAACTTTATAAAAGTCGGTGCTACCCCCATTAAAGCATGCTCAAATTTTATTTTCTAAGGCTTACAATGGGTTTCTTTGCTGTACCAGAGAGCAGGCCCCTTAGTAGATGCTAGCTATAGAGCTCTAGGGAAAAGTGTAACTGAAGAACACATTGATTTAAGCAAAGACGAGCTTGTTAAATTTTTACAGCAACAGAGGAACCAAATTAGAAGGATTTCTACATAGGAGCCAGAGGATACAGAGCTTAGAATCAGGATACAGGAATGGAGCAAATGTAGGGAAATAGCAAATCCTTTTCAAGAAAATACAAAATGTCTCCAGCACTCTCTACCAAAACAGTCTCTTAAAAACAAAAATAAAAATCCCTTTTGTTACTCCATAGTTTATCAATTTCTTTACTTTTGACTTTAGTTTTTCCCTTATCAATAAATTTAACCTTATTCTGTATATATTTAACACTATAATTTATTCTCATGTGAAAATAATTATCTTGAAAACAAGAAAATTCAAACTTACACAAGAGTGGAAAGAATAGTAAAATAAACTATCCGTCGCCTCGGGTTCACCAGGTGCTAGTACTTTGCACATCTGTGCTTGTCTTAGATAGATGGACGGTAATAGGGAAATATAGATAGACTTATGTGTGGATTATATCATTTAACTCAAAGTAGTAGATTAAGATAGGTAGATACTCTATTATTAGACTTCGAATTCTAGACATGTAGTCTTTGTTTATAAAATCACATTAAGGCGTGATAGTACATGCTTTCATACTGAAAATAACTTTCACCTGGAGGATTTTTTATGCCTATCTGCATTTTTATCTCATAACAAAAACAAAAACAATTAGTGTGAACTATGGAGCTCCCTTTAGATAGCAATGAATACCTTATTAACTTTGAATCATGTAACAAATTTAATTAATAAATTTTAAATATTTAAAAAATTTTTTGAAAGTCCACACTAAGGCAATACCCCAATAGAAATAAAGAGGCAACTCAAAAGATCGTCAAAAAAGGAGGTACTCAATTTTGTCAGTAATGAGAGAATTGCAAATTAAAACCACAGTAAGCTATTACTTTGCAGCTGTTATACTGGGAAAATACTAGATAGTGCTGGTGTCCCTGCCATAGCTAATTTGTCTAAGGCACAGGCTTGTCCGGGTATAAAGCTGCCGCTGACTCATGAAGTATCTCATCTGACTCAGAAAGACAAGCTGGACAAATCGTACTTACCTCTTGGGGACTTGTATTTACAAATAAAAAAAAATTCAAAAGAAGAATGGACATCAGACTTTGGGCTGAGCTGAGCTGAAGAGCTGGTGGGACACTGACGGGCCATGGCAGAGATATGAGAGCAAGGCAGGCCTTCAGGCAGGTGGAAAGCAAAGAGCACTGAAAGAACAGAGCAGTACATAGTCAACCCTCAGCATCCATGGCTTCAGCACCTACGAATTCAACCAACCACAGATTGAAAATATTCAAAAACAAAATGATACCTGCACTAAATATGTATACACTTTTTCCTTGTCATTATTTCCTAAATAACTAGTTTAACAACAGCTTACATAACATTTACATTGTGAGTAATCCAGAGATAAAGTGTACGGGGTAGGTATACCGGTTATGTGCAGGTGTTACCCCACTGGATGCAGAGGACTTGGAAGAGGGGGAGTTGAGGGTGCTGTAGATCCAGTAGGTACAAGACAAAGGAAGAATGCTTTTGGAATTTCAAAGGAAAGTGACTTTCAAGCATTCCAGCCAATTAATCAAGCCTGTGGATAGAATAAAGATATTTGCAGAAATGTGATGTAAGAAAAAACACTTTCAAACACAAATGACCTTAGAATGCTTCCGGATGTCTTTTTGTAATGTGTCAACTTTCTTAAAAAATCACTACAGTTTTTCTGAGGTGATAATTCACAAAGGTGTGACATATAAAAAATGCGTTAAAACACAGACTTCACACTATCCAGTTATGCAGTACCTCTTTATGTAGTGTTGTAGATCCCCACTGACAATGTATTGAGAAAATCTGGCATTGTGACCCATTTCTATCTTCCCAGCTACTTTGGCTTTTGCGGGGGGATTGTTTGTTTATTTGTTTGTTTTTAGGTACCATCTTAATGTAGTCATTTTTTTCTCTCTCGTTGAGTTTATTGGTACATTTTAGGTATACACTACAGTTACATTCATCATTGGGATCTTGTACCTCTACATGACAGGTCTTGGTTCTCATTTTTTCCCCTTGTCCCTGCCCTCCCTTCACCCTCTCCTCTATGTATCACAGCTACTTTGGAGGCTGTAGTAGAACAGTCTCTTGAGTCCAGGAGTTGGAGACTAACCTGGATGACATAGGGAAACCCCATCTCAAAAAATCATATTGAGATGTTAGACTATACCAATTATGGAGGATAAATACGACATGAACCAGACTGGCTTTCTAGCAGGTAATGGAGCAGTCTGGGAGTCAGATATCAAAGGGAAATTGCTAATAAGTCAACAGGGCATGAAAAGTCCTGTAACAGTATAGACAGATCCCAGGCACAGTGGAAACACAGAGGTGGCCGCCACAAACCTGGGAGTGTCACTAGTGAGGTGGTCTGACTGACCCAGGTGTTGAAAGACAAAGTCAGAGGCAGTTTAGAATGGACATAAAAGGTGCTGAGTGGGACCAATTGAGCACCTTTTGGAAGCAGAAACATCTGCACATCAAGGAATCATTAGACAGTATGTAATTCCAGAGTGTGCAGTTTGAGAAGTGAAGGGTAGGCTATGAAGCTGAAGATAAAGGTAGAGGCACATTCAGGAATGGCAAAGCAATAAAATACAAGGAGTATGTGAGAAAAGCCAAGCGGGCTTTGGACAACAGGAAGTTCTGAGGGGCCTAGCAAGCAGGCACAGCTCCTGTTCTTCAGCAGACAGGGTATTCCTAAACTGGTTCAGACCTGCCAGGTGCGCATCTGAATGGGCATGGATGAGAGATGAGCTCTCCAAATCTGCATGAGCAGGATTCCTAGGCATGCTACAGTTGAGGAATTACTACTGACAAAATACTCACAAAATATGAATCAATGACTACCAGAAAAGAAACACCTGTATTTACAAGTCCAAGGTGTTAACATGTACTTCAAATACATTGCTAGGAACAAAAACAAAGGGAAATGTATATCAGAGAGAATATGAACAGTGGCCATATTCGAATACAAAAAAAGGCTGGGGTTTTGCAGGTTTAAATTATTAACAGCATTAATCATGGGAGATTCCCTGAGGAGGTGAAATTTTAAGAGAGGGTGGAATGTGACCCATCTTACTGAGAAAATAAAACTATTTCTGCCTTGAGGTACTGTAATTTGTAAAGTGAAAGGATTTTTCATTTGGCTTTGTTTTTTTAAGTTACAAATAAATTATAATTGAGTTGAAAAACATTTCCTGTAGGAGAAACAGTAGAAAAATCTTAAAGTTCTACTTTAGACTGTGTAATATGATAAAATAATTAGATGAACACAATCCATAAATAAATAAATATTTCAAAATCTTACTGAAATACCCTGTCTGATTCACTTATTATTTTGACCATCTATAAAAATTCATAGGGCTTTATTATATAAAAACAAAAAGCACAATTGCCCCCATTTGCCAATATCCTTTCCGCTCATTCTATGACTGAAAGGTAGAACCGGTTTTGACAATGATTCCAATTAGTGTCTCTCCAGTGATTTGCATATTATTAACCTGGATAGATGCAAACACGGCTTCACTTCCTCTATTTCGAATGTATCAAATCGGTTCATTCAAGAAAAGTTCCTCAGCAAAGCCAAAAAAATTAGAGCACTTGTGCTATTGGTGAAATGTTTAGAAAGATAACAGAAGCTACTCTCCTCAAAAAATGATGATTTGATGAAAAGAAATTAACAAGCTCAATCTCGCACCGCACATGATCAGCCATGCTTGCTATCTAAGTCTGTCTGTTGGTTGTTGCTATGGCTACGAAAAGCCAGTGGAACCCAATGAGCTGTCTGCAGCAGTGCCGAGAGAACCAGCCATTTTACTTATGGAAAACAGTGTGGCATATTCTGCTGAGCTTTCCCCGGGAAGAAGCATTTTTAAAGAATTTACTCAGAGAGGGGAGAAGCAACGGGTATGTTAGTGTACAATTATCAAAGCTGCACATGCCTGCAAGCTGCCCTTTCCACAAGCTTTTGACTGCTACCGCTTGCAATTAGCTGATTGGAGAAAGTGGAATGCAGAGTGATAATGCTGCATATCTGCTATCCGGAGCAGAAAAAGATTCTGTCTTGGGAAGGCAAAGCTTTCTCCCGGTATTATCTCAGCAGCTCCCTATTTGCTTATCCTGATCCCAAAGGAGGGTGTGTGCTCCCTCTGCTAACACCGGTCCTGTGCGTGGCTGTCGCACATGAGCAGCAGGTTTTGAGAAAGCAGGTGTGTGCTTGAGTGGGCACTGGACTGTAACGCAGGCGGACGCTCTCGGGTTTACCTGCTTCCTGTTAACAGATTGTTGGCTCAGAGAGCATCTGCTTACACGCTGAGGCCGAGGCTGAGAAGGGGCTTCCGGGCATCCCACTTGACTGTCAGAGGTAAGCCTTTTTTCCCTTTTGAAGGCACAGCATAAACATTAAGTTGGAGCGGAACTTAACCTGAAAGATTTGCATTGATTGCAATAGGAATTTACGGAAGAAAAATATGTAGCATATGGAAGGCCATACACACGCTTCCACAAAATTGGATCAGAGACAGTTGTTTCTGTGAATTCAGGTTCTAGATAGTGTATGATTTTTAAAAATCACAGATATGTCTTGGGATTTTAAATAGCTATTTATTGTTTTAACAAACTGTGATGGCTTGTCCTTGTGGAGAGTCTTCATTAACCAACTACCTTTCTCTCCTACAAACAATGGATTCTTTTTTTTTTTTTTTAAGAATGGATTCTTTTATGACCTGCACTTTGACACATGTTGGGAGAACTACATGGAAAACTAGCCACATTTAAAGTGTGAGGCATTTATTTTGAAGCCTTGTGAATGATTTAACTCTTCCTGCACCCATGTAAATACCTTTAAATTAAAGAACGGCGTTCCACGTGTAGGTCACAATAGCCGATAGGTTTTGTTCTTGCTTATTCCAGACTGTTTCAGTGTGCTGTTTGATTTAGTTCAAGGTAGTTGTAGAGCAAACGCAGACGGTGTAGGTGTTGGAAGCTGCTCACACCTCCCTTCCGAGCGGGCATCACGCATGCCAGCCTAGCCCAGAGCACAACACCAGCACTGTGCTCCCCCAGCTCAGAATCCAGGGAGAGAAAAGAACTAAAGTCTCCACATTCAGCTCAAGCACAGCTACAGTATGCGGCGGTAAAACTTCTTTCATGCAATTTTTCTCACATGCAGATAAGTTTCAGAGAAGAGTGAAACCAGAAACACCACACACCCCATACAAACAGACCAATAATTGCAGCGGATGTTTGCTGTCGGTTGCTCTGTGATAATAGCAAAGGCTTTGATTTGCACTGGCAATTGCCTCTTAGCGAGCGTTTCTTCGATTTATAGTCTCTTAGGAACAAAGCTGTTACTGTGGATTGAAATGGGTCAGTCAAATCAAAATTTCTGGTAAGGAAATGACTGAAGTAATGATTGAATTGCTTCAGCAACATTGCAGCTTTACCGAAAGTCACTGGTATTGTTGGGCTACCAGAAATGTCAGATCGTTTCAAATGCTTCTGAAAATATTTAACATAAAATATTTGATTTAAAACTTTGAAGAAAACCTCCATTTGTTAAAGGTAGAATTTACCATGAATTTTTAAATAAATAGCCAAAATTTACCTGAAAGAAATGTTGTTATTTGCTATCTTTATTCCGCTTTGCCAAAAATGGATGGTATGAGGACTCCCTTACTATTTTTAAGTACAATATTTTCATTGATACATATGAGTTTGAAACACCAGTTTCACGGGTATAACAATGTTAACATACACTCAGATAAGAGATCTGTGAGGCATAAGGAGAAATTTTTCAAAACTACTGTTCCAAATGATATTCAAGATATGAAGAGGGAGAGTTAAGAATTCTCAAGGTAGGGAATCATGTATAAACGTTTAATAAGAACAAACAGGAACATGGCTGAGTGCATGGAACTGTAAGGCATGAAATGGTGTGGGGCAGCATTGTTCCGTATGTGTAACTTTTGAAGCAAAACTAAATGAACAGAATTAGCTTTGAGTCAAATTCTATGAGTAAAAACAACAACCAAGTAAATGATTCTATTAGAGCAGAATGACAGGAGAAAAAGTCTCTTTCCAATTTCACTCCCTTTGCACTGCCAAAAGAATTCTTAGCATTAGTAGTGTGAAAAGAAAATGAGTTCATATTAATTTTTCTTGGGAGAACTTTAAGAATAATGACGTATAGAAATCCCCAAGGCAATCCTGACCAATATCCCCTGTCACTTTTGTGACAGCCCCATGTGGGACAAGAACCTGAGCCCACAAGAAGAGAGATATACAAACTTTATGCCTATGTATGGCAAAGGTTTTAAGGTGATATCTATGAAAAATGAACTTTCTAAGCCCAATATGCACACATATCAACAAAGTAATTCATTCAATAATTTTGAAATCAAATTCAAAGACATGACCTTCATCTTTCAAGACTTTATATTTTAGTTTTTATCTATTTTTAGCTTCCCCATTTTCACCAGTTTCCAACTCTCTCGCTGGCAAAATCAAATATTTTCTAATTTTCAAAACATTCTATCAAAGATTTGCAAATGCAATATTCCCCGTATAAAGTCTTTTCCTTTAATTTTTCCCCTGTAACATCTGCTGCCTCCCATGCATCCTTCAGACTTCACCAAGGATATCTCCTGATTGCTTCTTGCAGCCTTCAGCTGCGTATGAGTTTTACTTAGGTCTGTGGCTCCGGCTATGAGTTTGTCTCTGCTCATAGGCTTCCAGAATTTCACTGACCTCTAATTCTACAATTTTTGTCCAGCATCTAGAACTCGGCATTCAGACACTGTACTGACAAGCTTGGGCTTCTCTATTTCTTTTTTATTTACTATAAATATAGACAACCTAGAAAATGAAGTCCTACCACTGCATTTTGTCAGAGAAATTTAAAAGTTCTACAAAAACAACGAGGATTTAACTTCTCTAATATGAAAGTGTAACTTGAGGATCACAGTATCTTATAAGCTTCAAATGTTGTACATTAGAACAGAATTTTCTGAAGGTTAATAACAAATAAATTTTAAACAAAAATTTGAAAAGTTTTTATATAGAGATATTATAATTTTCTGTCTAAAGCTCTTATAAAATTTTCTGGGAATAATATGGGTAGTAAATATTGCTAATTGGATTTTGCTGCAAGTCAGATTATTTACAGCTAATGTTGACTTGATGATTAGTAGCTGATTATAATATAAGATATTTATGGAAGTGTTTTTCAATGTGAAGCCACAAAAAAAAGAAAAGTCATGAACTAGAAAAAGACAAAATAACTAAAATAAAATCTACAATAGCAGAGCAGGTAAGAGAGAATTTTCTCTTTTGAATAGTTGTTTCTGATTATAGAGACTTCATAGTCTTTTTTCTATTTTAAATATATTATTATTTTTAAATAAGCATAGTGTTATAACCTTTAAAAGTTAGAATTGTTGCAATTCTGTCATCAAAAGTAAGAATTATAAGGAATTTCATTAAGTAATAGTAAAGAGGACATTCCTGGTCTCTAATATGTCCCTATTGAAAGCAAAAATTATAATTAGTATTATATAAATCTTTGCACATAGAGTAACACAGACAAGGAAGTTTAAAAGATACAAATTTTTGAAATTAAAGAGTAAAATATTTGGAAATTTACTTAAATTCATATTTCTATACATTTTCCCATTATGTTCCAGCATTACGTTTTGTAATAAAAGTAAGATAAAAAGCAGTTCTCAATTATTGTGCTGTCTGTTAAAGATTTACTCTGGCGATCTTCCAGTTGATTTTAATGGATACATGATATACATTAGATAAGAGCTACAAGTGAAATTGAAAATTGAAATTGATCTTAAAGATTAATCATATTTAATCAACCATTTTATATATACAGTAATTAGACTGTAGGAAACATAACTCTATAATATATATGTATCATTTGAAATATTTTATATTTATAGTATTTTGAAATTCATTTATACATAACTATATTTGATAGTGTAACTAAATTAGCTGTCCTTCTAATTTATATTGGAGTGTGTAATACATGATTGTTTTAAATACTTTCCTGAAAGTTTCTCAAATAAAAGATTTAATTACAGATATGCCTGCTAAATTCTAAATTATCACTGTCAAAAATTACATTGAGGTTTTCCAAATATCTCTACATGATTATTGAAAAAGTTCAGATGTGGTTAGCTATAAGAAAACACTTTTGTAACTATAGAATTCTAAATATTGGCAAATGACTCTTCCTAGCTTAAGCTCATTAAGATGATATTTGCTGACTAAACACCAGGGAAACAGCTAACACAGATGTACATTTTGGGATTAATGAGCATTACTACAGAATGCTCCATGTTCTCTCTGCAGAGTCCAGTCTCCAGAACTCAAATGTATTAGTAGACTCACTCTGAATTTGGACCATAGAGGCTATGCTTTTCCTCTTCCCTGAACAGAACAGATATACATAGTTCCAATATTAATACTAAACCTTGTGTAGCATTATTTGAACAACAAAACAACAACAAATCCATAAAGTTTTTACTTTTCCTGAATCTAGCCAGGAATCTTACTTTCAAATATTTTCATCTCAAAAAGAAAAAATTAATATTTTCATTGTATTTCCTCCATTCTTTTTCTATTTAGGCAAATTTAATAAAAAGCCCTACTTGAAATTTTTCAGTGATTTTTTTCTGCCCATTTACATAGTTGCCTACTTTTATTTTTCTTTCTTTTTTTTTTTTTTTGGCCTATGTTTTTGGCATTTTAATCTTGCATACTTAGTTCCATCTTTCATTTGAGAATTTTTTCTCAATAATTAGAAAGTATCAAGAATATTTTCTTATAGTGAATTGTTTCCTCTACTTTAGTATGACTCAAAACATTAGTAAAACCTGATAAGAAAGCAACACTTGATTGCTTTAAAGTGATCTGACATTTTTGTAGATTATTGAGATGACTTCCTAATAATTAATGTAGAAATAAGTCTTTTCAGATTCCTTTTCCTATTTTCATTTTCTGGAATGGCCGAATTTGAAGGCAGGGGCAACATAAACCTCTCAGGTCCCACATCTTCTGATGCTTTACTCTATCTATCATCCTCTGGAGACTGAGAGTGTGGTGAGGATCAGCTAATAAGGAATCCAACAAACTACAGCAAAAATAGGCATCAAACTAGGAGCTAAAACACTTGCTGAAAATCCAATCAGGGAATAAATGCAATGAGCCGGGAATGGCATGAAGATGGTGAGTTTGAAAGGCACAGAAAACCAACAACAACAAAACATGCAACGTTTTGGCCACATTAGAGAAAATGTATTCACATAAATGTCCATTCTGCCCTTCTCTAAAAGGAAGTCCCTGTACCAACTTCCAGCTAAGGACAGCCAGCTGCTCAGAGGCATTTTCTCCAAAGAGGTGATCACAGGAGAGGCCACAGCCCCGTTCGTAGACTCTTGCTTAAGCTTTGTCTGTGTGAAGAATCTTCCTCCATCTATTGACAAACTAGCTACTTCTTTCTCGTTGAGTCATTTGTAAGACCACTCCTTGATACTTATACTTTTCCTACACTTACACTATTAAAACTAAAGGTTTAGGAGCTCCTCTCTTGGATCTTAAAAGTCAGCTCCCTTTTGTAGTTCATTAAGATACCTTGGCACCTAATCACTTCAGTTCTGCGCACTAAAGTTCACAAGGGAAATGAGATTAGATAACAATTACACCAGCTATTCTTGTGCTGTATCATCTGATGACGTTTCAGCACATTCTAAAACAAGTCCACTTACTCCGTCAGATACATTATTGCTCTAGAGTAATGACTATGTTTTATTCCATGGAAATAAGCTTTTAAAAGAACCTGCCTTTCAATTTCTAGATCTGGAAATTTAGAGCGCATAGCAATACCAGTGGTTAAGTAGAAAACTTTCCAAACACTTAGTTGTTTTGCAGTATTTTTTGATATGTTGCCTAGAACACCAATTTAAACCAGTTTAGGTGGAGGAAGTTTAGAAGAATGGTAAGTGGCGAAAAGGTAAGACATGCAGGCTGCTTGGGCAGAATGAAAGTTACAGGGACAATTCAACCAGCTTTAGAATGGCATCTGAGATACTGCAGGCATTCAGCAAACAGGTCAACCTATTAAATAGTCAGCATTTGCTGCATGAATGACTCATAGTAATCAGACCAGATCATTGCCTGGTGTGCTATACTAACGCATGATTAAAAGTTCTGTTTGTTTCTAGGACAAAAGGACAATTTAAATTTTTTTTCTAAAATAAAAAAAAAATTAGAAAATGATTTTTTTAAGGCAAAATATAGTCTTCCTGAGGAACACTATATTTCAACAGTTACTTAAAGAGGAGTAATACCAGAAGCTTGAATAAAGCTCAAATGAATCTTCTCCTGTCATGAGAAATTCAAACAATAAAAATAAATTTCTTAACTTTCTTAAGGCCTCTGCTGTCGTATTCACCAAGAAATGTGATCAACATTCAATACTTAAATTTTTCCTTTGTAAAATAAGTATAAGAAGGAAAATTTAAACACAGAGTAACAAAATTCAAGATCTTTAAGGCTTTTTTAACAGAGCTGGAAAATGTGATCCTTCAAAATACCTGCTTCTAAGCAAATTCAAGAAAATGAAAACTTGGATAAGTAGATTCAAAAAGCTACAAAAAAAAAGATTGTTCAAAAATATTCAATTTGTTCAGTTAGAGTGTACTCTGTGCTAGCCACTATCCTAAATGCTTTGTATATGTTAACTTTTAAAGACGGAACTGAGAAATCATAAACCTAAGAATGTAATACCAAATACAAAAAATATAGGCTTTTAAAGAATCTGTTTATTTGAATAACTCTGAAATATTTTCATTGGTCTTAAATTATTTCCTAATGAGAGATGTAGCCATTGTCACATTTAGTTGCTTCTGCTCAGATAGTCTGACACTACTTTGCTCATTATATTTTTATATCATTTCAGTTAAGTTTCTCTGTATTTAGCTAACCTTTTCATGTGGAAGTGAACTCCATGAGAGAGAAATGGTGTTTATTAATTCTTTACCACCTCATTTTGCCATGTATCTACCCAAAAGTAAATGAAGGATGGATACATGACTATACCAAGTAGGTTTTTAGATATCAAATGTTAACAAATGAAATTTGTGTGAAATAATAAATAGCTAATCAAGGTAATATAAGTTCTCTATAATTCCATGTAGCTTTTTCATCATGAGAAAATTCATTTGGTCTATATCTGTAGGTGAGATTTTTATTTGTTTTGAGTTGGTAGGTTTTTTTTTTTTTTTTTTTTTTTTTTTTTTTGGTACCAGGGATCAAACTCAGGACCCTGCAACTGTGAGGCAGGCACAGTGCAAGTGAGCTTTGATAAACTCTTTTAATGTGAAACACTACGCTAATACTAATTGTCTAAGCAATCCTTTTAAGTTTCTGAGACACCCTCAACAGAGGGAACCGTGGCCAACACAAATTAACTTGGTTCAGTTGACCCATTGCAGAATTTATCCCCAGACTTAAATCTCCTGAACAACTTAACTGCAGTTAGTTGTATCTCACAACTAAGAAAATAATAAAAACGTGGGCCAGCATAGTCACCTCCTTTACCAAAGAAAAGACCATTATTCATCACTTAAAAATACACTTGCTTTGGGAAAAGGGTTTTCTCAGGTCAGTAACTCAGATGACTGATGATATGTCTTGAATTCCTTGACATTAGGTTTGCTTAAAAATATAACTATATATATATAAAATCTGAAATCTGGTTATATCACTGCCTTCCTTTCTACTAAATTTAATTTTATAAGACTAGGATAATGACTTTTCCCTTAAATTAAAAAATTTCCTTGTGAAGTGAACAAAATATTTTTATTACATTTCAAATTAATTTTTAGATTTATTGGCAAAAGAGAGGAATTACCATCACCTTCATTTAGTAAAAAACAAATTATAAAGCTTAGTAGTCTGAAAATCACCTTACTGAAGTCACAAATGCTCTCAAATATCCTTTGGTACCCAATAGTGCCTGTTATCTGGCAAATAATTTGACTATATATATATATATATAAAATATATGCATAGTGTATGTATTATGTAATATAATATTACAAATAATCATTTTGAACTCTAAATTTTGCTTCCTTTTGAATGAATCTGGAAAGCATGCCCTCGACACTTTGATTCCCCTCTTTTGGCTCTAATATTTAACTTTACAGTTGCAAAGAACTAAAAGATTATTACTGTAAAATTATGTTTCCTGGGGAATGTTTCACTCATAAACCACTTCATTCCCTAACTCTTCACTCATTTTATTGTGTTCCACTCCTGGCCTAGCCTGGGAGGAGAGGTACTGGATGTCCATGTTATAAATAAGCCCTGAAAGGAAGAGAGTGCAGGGCCTTAATGACTAGGACCTTGAAGGAATTTGTCCTTCAAAGTTATTGTTATCAACAGGGTCACTCAACCAAAGGAACTTTTAAATTTTGTGGGAATTAGGAAGGTTGCTAATTTGAAATTCGGATGTTTCGATTACCTATCAAAACTAAGGTGTTTTCAAGCAATCTACACCTGCTCTAGCAAAGGTTTCTCAGACAAAGAAAGAATATGTGGCCAATTAAACAGGATGGCTTCTTGTTTACTGACACTGAGAAATGCCACTTCCCCGTGCTCACATTATTGATTGGTTAGTGCATTCTCTTGGGAAATAAAACCAGAATTTTGTCTGGCAAGTACAATGTCAGGTGGCAAATCATGTTCAGACAATCACCAAACTATATTTTCTCTACAAGCATATTAATAACATGAGTTCATAACTGCTATGTGGACCAGAACATCTAGAGAGACACATGATTGATGGGCTTGGCCATACAGCCACAAGCTTTTGAGTTCTTCTGGATTTTTGAAGATGATGTTCCCATTGTTGGTAGGTTAACACATTAATTGATCATTTGTTTCTAATTTTATCTAGTATTGAAATGAAGGCTTTAATAAAAATGAGAAAATGTATAAAGTATGAGAAAGATTTTAAGTTCTGGGTACAATTTAAGGAGAGCTCTAGCTCAAGTGTAGGTGTTGATGTTGTAATTATATAATTAAAATAATCTTTGATGTCATTCATTTATTCACTTATTACACACCCACCAAAGACCTACTGTGTGTTTAGATATTAAAAAACAACTCAGGATGCTACTAAAATAGCTCAAAGCTTAGTGAAAGAAACAAGACAGAATGCTAATTGGTATAATCGAAGACAGAAGATGGTATGAATGAATTAGTTAGTTCTTTAAAAAGACATATACAGAAGTCATTTACACAGTGTAGAGACTCTATCTCAAGACATAAAGCTCTAGATCAGGAGAGAATTAATTGCTCAGAGAAGGGAGGTAGGTGTCTTAGGTGGTCAGGGAAGATGACTTAGAAAAGCTCTTACCCTATAGGTTTGTTGTGCCAATTAGACAATTTACATGAATGCTCTGAGGGAACAATATGTAAATGTTAGCTGTGTAAAACAATTCTTGACTCTTCCAGGCTTGTTTTTTCAACAACTGCCAAAATCCTAACTTAATCAAGACCCCATTTAAGTACCATATAAGTGTACTCTCGATGAGGCTGTGAATTGGTATAGCCACTATGGAAAGCTTTACAAAAGTTCCTCCAAAAATTAAAACCATAACTAAGACATCATCTAGCAATCCTATTTCTGGAATAAATCCAAAGGGAGAAAAAAGATGTGAAAACAACCTAAGTGTCCATCAATGGATGTAATTTTTTAAAATTTTGCACACACACACACACACACACACACACACATATACACCCACACATACCCACATAGTCCTCTTCAATATTTAGAAAAAAAGAAGAAAATCCAGTCATTTGAAACAGTATGATGAGACTTAAGGACATCATACTAAGTGAAATAAGCCAAATAGAGAAAGACAACTACTGCATGGTCTTACTTATATGTGGGATCTAAAATTGTTGGACTTATAAAAACAGAATTAGAATGATAGTTCTAGGGACTGGGAAATAGAGAGGAGATCCTTGGGACCTTTGGGCACTGGAGTGAATTGAGTGGCTGAGGTCCAATATTGAGAGCTAGGGAAGGAGGCTGAGGAATTTCCGAGGAGACAGCCCTGTCACTCTGTGGTATGGGGCAAGGTCCAGTATTGCCTGTAAAGTAGAGGGGGGATGGGGAGCCGTAGACAACCATGGCCTGTCTGTAGTAGTGAATCATCAGGGGACATCAAAGATAGAATAAAATGAGGGGACTTCCAGGGTCCAGTCTCATTCCTTGGAAAGGTCGTAACACAGGCTGGGGTGAATTCTGGACTCACGCAGGGTTGGAAGCTCTGGTTTCAAAACCTGGTTGCCAGGAAGCAGACCAAACTACAAAATATCCTGAGCCTATTTTCCTTTTCCAAAGAAACATAACCAAGAAACCGAGCATTTAAAATATTTATGTATGTTTTTAATACACCATCTCTGACATAAAGCTGAGTACCATAAATGTCACCTGCTACTGTTGTTAAAAGTGTTTTTGGAAGTTTATAGGACAATCTCCTTCAAATCCCTGAGCTTACTTATCTCTTTAAAGTCTTCTGGAGCCTCGCATGTCTGTGGTGTGTAGGGACATGTCTACCTTTCATCACTGAGGTCCTAGGTGCCACTGTGCTGTAAAATCAGAGTCTCACAGACCTCAGAGTGACTCTAATGTTCATCCAACAATCGATCAGTTGTGGATACTGAGAATAGATTCATTTCTGACCATGTGACTGGAGAGATGGTGATGTTATCAACTAAAATGGGAATGGAGAGGAGCTTTTTTGCTTTGTTTTGATGAGGGGAGAAAGGCTTTATCTAAATGAAGATACCTCATAAGCAATTGGGAACACCTTTCCAGCTATCAGGAAGGAGCACAACAAATTCTGGGAGAGGGCCAGGGATTTGGCTCAGTGGTTCCCCCACCTGCCTCAGCCCAGTTCAATCCCCAGTACCAAAAAAAAAAAAAAAAAAAAAAAAAAAAAAAAAAAAAATTTTGGGGAAAACAAAGTCCAAAAAAAAAAAAAAAAAATTCTGGGATAAACAAGGGCCTCAGAAGTATCCTGAAGTTAGATATGAGCTACCGTTTGTCTGCAGTTTAAGAATATATTTAGTACTTCAATGAAAACTATTTTTCCCAGAGATAATGTTTAATCAACAAAAAGCTATGATGATATTTTTACTCTGCTGAAAAAGACTCACATAGAGGGTTTTAAAAGCTATTTAGCATGTTTGCTAAGTATATTTTGATCAGATGTTTAAACTACCTGCACCAATTCCTTTTCTGCTTACCATACATGAACTTTGAAAACAAATCATTCGCTTGTTTTTTTAAAAATGGATATGGACTTGACTGATTGGAACGAAGTTATTGTTAAGAAATAATACAGTTTACAATAAAACAGTACATTAGGTAAATTTTAGGAATGCTTAGAGTTCAATGGTGAGCAAAAGGTTTTTATTGAAATTAAAAGTATTTCAAGTTTAGTTTTTCTGGGAAAATTAAAAGGTTTAAATGATAAGTTATCTTAAAGAGTTCTGTGAGGATTAAATGGGCTATATATTTTAACTGTGTAGAACAGGGTCTGGCATGTAGAAGATGCTCAAGATATGTTAGCAAATCTTATTATCATTCTTAGTATAGACCTGAGTTCTTTTGGAAGGCAAGTGCTGGGCATCACTGAGTCTCCTGACTGAGTGAGGTAGGTGGTGAAGAGCTGGAGCTGTTCCTCTTGAGGACGGTTTATAGTCATGGGGGACAAGGCCCAGGAAGGGAATAAGCACACAGCATCGTAAGCCCCACCACAGAGGTGAGCAAGCATTTTGGAGGGAAGGCGCAGGATTGAGTGTGGCTGATCCTACCTGGACCACTTCAAACACGAGCAAGGAAAAGGGTTTCAATGGAGAGAAAAAAAAGGGTTTCAATGGAGAGAATCCTGTGTGCAGATGAGCAGGGCAGGAAAGAACATGGCTGGTGAGGCAGAGATGCAGGAATAATATCTAGAACCCAGCTTAGTGTGTTGAAGGGGTGGATAGGAGGCCTTTGTTTCAGTCACACTAACTTGGAAATCATTCCCAGCTCTGCAATTGCTAAGATTTTTATAGGGGCAACAAGATCCCTGGGCTTCTGTACAGCTCTACTTGCTCCTCACATGAAAGTACTTGTCCCTACTTTTAGATAATAGAACTCACCTGTGAGGATCACCATTACGATTAAATAGCATTGTTGTAAAACGACTGGGACATCAGAGACACAGAATGAATGTTATCCACATGTAGCTTTATCATCAGCATCAGAATCATTATCATGCTAACTAATATGGGATAATTTTCCAGGAAAAAGACCTGCTAAGAACTCAGTCACTCAGCCCAGTGCATCTAAAACAGTGACTGCCAAATAGTCTTTAGCAATCGGCAATTGTTTTAGCGATAGGCAATTCTAATTAAATATGATATTTTATCAACAGAGGTGTGAATGCACAGAAGTAAGAGAAATCTAGCAGTGATCTATTTTGCTTATACAAGAACTGTTTCAATCGCATAGCAAGGATGTTGGAGGTGGGGCCTAGGGAGTATGTGGTCATTCACCTTGGAATGTGCTTAGCCTACTTGGGCTGAGGAACAAGATGTTCTAAAGCATAAAAGCACAGAGGGACATGTTCTGATGGCTGAGAACTATTTGTTATGGCCAGAATTCAGGGTTCCAATATAGAGAGATAGAAACTAAAAATGGCCAAGTAGACAGAGCCATGTTGTGGTGTGTGTTATACCAAGGTAGATGGCAAAGTACTGAAAGAGTTCAAGTTGGAAAAATGAAACATTAAGCTAGTACTCCTAAGGTAGGTGAGAAAGAGTTAGAGTTTACCATGGAAGATATTGAACTATGACAGTCCAGGAAGAAAGAGAGAAAGCCCCAGCCAGGAGTAGATAATAGGTTTGGGGAGAAAAGACTAGAACGAGAATATGGAGGCAGAATCAATGGTCCCTTGTAGATTTGGGGCAGTGGGAAGGAGCAAGAGCATGATTTGTTCACCAGATTTCTTTCTTGGAAATGTTTGGGGAAGAAGACGCAAAGTACGTTTGAGACTTTGGAGATGCTAACAAAATACCTAGGTGAAATCATGTTTTTTTTTTAAATACTCTACACACAAAGAAATATAATTTGAATAATTAACAGAAGCCACACAAATGACTTTAAATTTTCCAGAAGCCTTTTAAGTGAAACTAAATAGATGACATAAATTTTTATAACCTATTTTATCTGCTAGATCCAAAATATTATAACTCTAACAATAAATTAGTATAAGAAGAGATTATTCTTTTTGAAAGTAGTATATATTTTTCTTTTTTGTATCTAATGTGAATGAAACATGGACATCACATCTCACTCATGCCTGGCACCATTCAAGTGGCCACATGCCCAATGACTGCCATATTGGACAGTACAGCCTGCACTTTCAGAGCCAGGGCAGATGTGTACTTGAGAATTACCAAAATCAAAGTCTTCTCTGAAAGTATAGATCAAACAAAACGTATGAGGGAGGAGTGACAAGAATAAAGAAAGCTAGTCTTAGTGATAGAAGAGCAGGAAGAGTTTCTGGTCCTAGCCCTGGGCTCAATCTTCTAAGAATTATATGAGATTGGAATCTCAGAAATTTATAAAGACTTTGTTTATCTGTGTTGAAGTTTTATGCAGCTGTAGGTTGCTCTATATGCCTTGCATGGTCTAGTGCAAGATTAAAATGCTCTTTATTCAAGCATTATTATTAATTATGTGGCAATGGTGACAGCAGAATATGAAACTGTGTGCCTGGTGCTGTTAACTATAGGATTGGGTACAGATGCTCTGGTTGCATTCTTAGGAAGTCGATCTCACACACATCATTTACACTTTTATGCATTATATATGGATACTCATGTCTTTTGTGGATGAAAAAACATTTAGCAAGATGATGAGCAATTTTTAAATTCTGTAAGACATTGCTCCTTTAAAAGCAATGAGTGGCGCAGCCATTCTTCCTGGCTGGAGGAGAAAACAACTTTTCCCCAGGCTGAAACATTTAGAATTAGAAATTCCTGACCCCTCCAGGCCAAACTACCATCATCCAACCCTTATATCATGTCAAGGAGGCCAATGGAGATACCAAAATCTGGTAGAAAGTCTGACAGCTCTTCTTTATCATTTTACTTTTAGAAATTCCTCGACTCCACAACTTGTCTTGATAAGAGACTATTCTAATATGGAACTGTACACATTAGAACTCCTCAGAGGTCTGGCAGAAAGAGCACCGAGGAAAGGAAACGCAATGTGGAATTCCGTGATGCCAGAAAAATAGCTAGTGAGTTTAGAGTGTGCCGTCCCGCTGAAGTTCTTCTGCTAGGCCAATGGTTGCATTTGGATTTCTGTATTTCTGGCTTTTTGTGAATGCAACAACACCTCCCTTAAACATGTAGATATAATGATGAATTTCAGACTTCCCCGAAGTATATTATATAAGAAAATAGTATCCAAGCTCAGTGGTACATCCTCGTAATCTTAGCACTCTGGGAGGCTGAGCTAGGAGGACTAGAAATGCAAAAGCCCCGGGTTCAATCCCTAGTACTGCCAAAAAGAGTAGAAAAAACAAAACCAAAAAACTATCTGCCTCATTCGGCAGTAGCAAGCACCACTGTCTCAGCCACTCGTAGACATTAAGATGCCCTCATCAGCCCGTTATCTTCCTTCCCTCTCCTCTATCTCTCCGCTCACCTTCCCCTGCCCTCTCTCCCCAGCCCAGTACCAGTTCCTCACGTGGTTATTTTAAATCCAAACCATAGTTGGAAATGCCATTTATTGTACTTAGTAAATTTGTGTTATTACAGTCAGTGAATAACAGTATGTTTTTCCTCAAAAGAGAAAGTATGATTGTTTTTTAATGTCTTGATATCCCAAAACTGATTTTCCCTTTGTATTTGCCTTGTCAAGGACAAATTTTCTCCAATTCTGCTTTCAGAGGTCTTCGATTTTTTGAGGAAAGAAGGAACAGGTGAAGCAGGAACCTGCACTGTAGTCTCAAGTGCAGACATGGACTTGGCCTCCGCAGGCCTGCCTTTCAACGACATGTTCATGTAGGGAAGAAAATTTATTTCCTCACACACTGCTCAGTTCCAAGACTAGACCTCCTACAACAAAAGATAGATTAACAAAAGAAAAGCATGCAATTTATTTAATATAATGTTTCACATGCCATGGGACATTTTCAGAAAGAAATGAACACCAAAATAAGTCAGGAAACTTGTGAATTTTAATTTTGTTTGATGAAGAACTGGATTATTATGGAGAGGTATGATTGGACAGAGATTTTGGTGTACAGTATAAAATTGGAGAATTTAGCAAGGCTCATTAGTGTAGTTTTTCTCTGAATCTCTGTGTTTTCAGGGATAAGGATGTTCCTTTTCTTCAGTTAGAGATGGAGCCTCTTGCATGAAGTTCTACAATCTACTCCAGAAAGGTTAGAAGATTGTTTTACCTTAGAGGAGAAAGACAAGAGTGAAATTGCTGCTGCTGCTATTTTCTCAAATACCATGGTGCAGTGTTTTGAGGTAGTATTCTTGAAACCCATCATTCAGTAATTGAAAAACAGGGACATGATGCTAGATCAAAGGACTATTTGTTCTACTATATGAAATAATTTATATGCAAAGTACATAAAACAGTTTCTTGAACATAACTGGCTCATGATAAGTGATAACAATGTCATCAATAAAAGCATATTCTGAAATGAAGTGGAGTGGGGAGCTCCCAGAAGTTTTGACATAAAGCTTAACTGGACCCAGAACAAAAAAAGAAAACAACAACAACAAAAAAAAAACTACACACACACAAAATAAATAAACATATATTTAGGAGAGAAATAAATAAAAATATGCTTATTATAAAACTCACCATGCTTTTAATGATCTCCTTGTTCTTAATTTGTTATAGCCTACGGTGAAACTCAAAGAAATTTCTACAAGTGTGTAAGAACACATTTCTATTTCTTCTAGTCCCAACTGAATTCTACTGTAGTAAGATCAGATAATCTTTTGAAATAAAAACTAAATTAGGGTAGAATGCAGGAGACCACTATTTCTAAAGATCCTAATTCCAAAGAACTCCTGTCAACTATACTCAGTGAGACTATAATCCTGCAGTCCTCAATAACCTACCTCAAAATACATGATATGATTTTTTTTACTAATTGATTTACCTGTTTAATTATGTTTCTCTTGGGTTGATCTACTATTAATCTTCATGTCACATGGTATTGGAGCTTTGTGATCTGCAGACTTAGTTAAGAATGTAAAACAATGCAAGTATTCGTATAAATAGTGATAATAGCTACCATTCATTGAATGCATACTGTGTCAGGCAGCATGCCAAATTCCTCAAATACCTCTCACTGACTATTCACAAAAACACTCTGATGAGGGTATTATTCTCATTTTACAGCAGAGGAAACAGCCTCAGAGAAGTTGAACAACTTGCACAGGGTCACACATGTGAGGAAAGTAGGATTCAGACTTATTTTGGCCACATTCCAAATTCTGTGCTCTCAACATTTTTCTAAACTGCCTCTTTGTGGGAACTATAGGTCAGCCAAAAGAAAATGTTGTAATTCTCATCCCCTCTGTAGTTCTGTTGTGGGATCTATGGAAACATTAATTTATAATCAAACATCAAATTTCTTTATTCCCAAAGAACAAAAATAACATAAAAATGAAAAGAGGCAGGAAAAAATAAAATTTAGGTTGTGAATTAAATTTTGCAGTGTGACCGGAATGTGAATGGTTTTTCTTTTAATTTTTTGGCTTGTGCATATTTTCTAAATGCACTTAAAGTTGCAATATTTCAAAATAAGCTGATGCATCTAGATGAGGACAAAAGAAAATTTATGCAACTCTATGTTTAAACATTTGATTATGTTATAAGACTAACCGATAGAAAAGAACTTTAAGATCTCTGAATAAAAAATATGTTATCAATTTCCTTTTACTCTTGAAATTTGCATCTAGTTTAATTCAGGAGATTATTTAGAAGGTGTACCACTGGAAAACTGATCACTGCTAACTCGATAGTCTGTGTTCAATGTCAGTAAGCCTATTTACTGGCAGTGATGGTTTTACCTCTGGATTAAGAATAATTAGCTCTAATTTGGAATCAAATACAGTTCAACTAGAGTTCAAACAAATCAACAATTTTGTGGCTATGCACATGTTGAACAATTTCCCTTCATTGATTATAGGACTGTGATCTAAAGAAGATTGGGGAGTATGTGTTTTGAGGGGAAATAACTTGCCTTTCTTCACATTTTTGAGAGTATCGAGGTTGATAAATAGTAAATATCAGCACTAACTTCTATTCCATTTCACAGTCAGTCCCAACAAACTAGGTAAAAGAGTTCATCCAAACCAAGATATTTAAAATAGGAAAAGGTGGTAGGGGTGTAGAGAGTCATACAAAGTGTGTTTAGCACACACAAGGCTCTGGGTTCCATCCCCATACTTAAATTAGTTGTTCTTATTTACACATACCATTAGAAGACAATACAATGTGGTAAAAGTGTGGTCATTCTAATTTAAACAGATGTAACTCTTAGGCTGTACTGAAACCTGTATACTTTCCTGAATTAAAGTTGCTCATTCAAAAAGCTATTTAAATAAGCACCATCACAAATTTTATGTTCCTAAAGGTACACTGATATATTTTATTGCTTCACTCTGAAAATCATAGTTTTTAACTTGGTGTTCAAATTTTTTAGAAGACAGACATTATGATACAGAATATTCATAATTAAGTACCCAAATCAGCCCCTTGTTTTCATTTATGTGGTAGGGAAGAAGAAACCAGTTTCAATCAGTGCTGATTTACAAATGTGGCTCATTCCATGAAAAAGTGAGCCAGAGAGTTTTGAGTTGTGCCCCAGTTAAAAACCATTTGTTAAGTGATAAATACATTTTAGGTTTTGGGAAATGAGAGGTACTTTTATCAGCCCAAAGGATTGCTGTATGTTTAAGGATGTTAACCTTTTAACATTAAAATGTTAAAGTTTCTTTTACCTACAGAGACTATTTACTCATACAAATGTGACTGTCTATACAAAAAAATGGAATGAAATATGAGTCCTTCGATTTCCTGCCCCTCTTTATGTAAAAACAATTCGTTTTATTATTAGTTACTCAAGTGTCTTGTAATAATCCCTGAATTTTATGATCCTTATTCATTAGGGGATGCTCTTACAATATGTCTAACAAATGAAATGACAAAGATACATTTATTCTACTTGTACAGTCACAGTGGTTATCTCGTAAGTGAGAACTGAAAAAGTTTGGTTATAATGTGTCTTTGTATGTGAGGGTGGACATGAATCACTATGTGCTAATAGACTGGTTTATTTACTTCATTATTTTTAATGTTTTACATTGTACACCTGCTAGTCTCTCTCAGAACACCTTTAATATAACCACTGACGCAGTAAGTGGAGATAATTGTGTAATCAGAAACAGAGCTCCCCATCTCCTAACCCCTAGAAAGCTGTGGAATTGGAGATGTTTCCTCAGCCTAGAAATTAGTAAGAACGATTCATAAGTTTTTTACTTAGGGTAAAGATAATGTTGCCCTACAAAACGAAAAAGGCAAACACACCCCATGGTGGAACTATTCACTGTGACTTGGAAACAGCACAATAGTTTTATGTGTTTAGAGGGTAGGAAGAAATCTCAGGGTCAAAACTAATCCCTAAATTTACTAAGAAAGGCAGTGAGAATATGGTAAAGAGGCATGAATAGGAGCAAAATTATATAATGATTCTTCATCTTGTTCATTTTCATGAACTTTAAAAATATAAAACACAAGGCAGTTTTGTTTTGTTTTGTTTTCAGTACTGGAGATTGAACCCAGGGGCTCATGTATGCTAAGCAAACACTTTATCATTAGGCTACATCTCCAGCCTTTTCCTTTAAATTTTAATTTGAGACATCTCAAACTCTGACTACCCTGCCTCAGCCTCTCAAGTGGCTGAAATTATAGGCATGGCCATCAAATCTGCCTAAATGAAGAATTTAATAAAATATTTCAATAACAATCAAGACAATGTATGAGCTATGATTTCTGTCCTGAATAATTCAAAGAAATAAATATGCTCTAAAAATCATATACAGATACCTACTTTTAAAGATAAAAATAGAAGATACACAGTAAGATGGGCTTCATGATGCACACCTATAATTCTAGCACCCTTGGAGACTGAGGTAGGAAGATAAAAACTTGAAGATCAGCTGAGCAATTTAGTGCCTTAGCAAGATCCTGTCTGAAAATTTTTAAAAAAATTAAGAAGGCTGGGTATGTAGGTTAGTGTAAAGGCCCTGGGTTCCATCTCCAGCATTACCACCAAAAAAAGGGGAAATGAAACAAAATTGAATTTATTTTCCAAAACTATATAATCATTTATGCAATATGTTTGTTTGTAAACATGTCACATATAGTATTTAATAAGTAATTGATATAATATTATATGGAATTATATACTATATACATGTAAATGTAATTCACAATTTACTGGATATCATGCTTTAATAAATAATGAAATTATCCTGGCTTAATATTTAATAACTTCTGCTTGGAACCTGAAAGTTCTGAGTACCTTTAATTAATTCAATTCTGGATAAAATAAACTGAGATGGAAGAGCTTGAGGAGTTCTGTATAGGGTGAGTTTGAATTGGAAGGAAGGCAGTCTCATTTCCTATGAATAATAAAGGTATCTATTAGTCATCTCAAGGCAACACAAAAGCAGTTTTCAAAAATAGACCTTGATCTGATGTTTGAAGATTAAAAAAAAAAACCACTATGGTGTTAATTGAACAAGTAAACACATCACCACAAAGATGACCCAACCTGGTCATCACCACAAAGATGACCCAACCTGGTCTTGATCGGGGAGTTAAATAATTGAGAATAATTGAGGCCCACAGTGGGGAACTGTTCTGCACCAAAGGAATCATGTATGCAATAGCTTCTCTTCTTAAATTTATAGGTGTTGGTTACTACTTAAAATTTCCAGTACCTTTGTGGTCGCCCAAAATAGAACATGGTGCACAAGTCCAATTTGAAGCCTCAAAGGTGTGTTCAGATGTGTGCAAGTCTTTTAAAAGAGGCCAAGTGGATAGATCTTAATCAGTAACATGAACACAGAGTTCATATTACAGAGTATAGATCCAGCGCAGTTCACAGCTCTGGGATTGGCAAGTGATGGGCACCATTCACTACAACCTTTCCACATCCTCTTCTCTTACCAACTTTGTACACACAAGTCTAAGGGCAGCCTGAATTTGGTCCTCTTTATCTGTCTTTGCAGGGAGGATTCATCACAGGGTAGAAATGCAAATTTTAACAAGTATATACTAGTAGAAAAGTGCATTTGGCTGAAAATTCCTCCTTTTTTCAGAAGTTTGACCAAGTAAGACTTGCATTAGAACTACTCAGAATTATCTCATTTCTTGAATCATTTCCCTAATTGTCATACTTGATGTTATTTCCATTTCATAACTAATTGAGTCAGAGGTCATTTTACTCCACTGGAGTGTATGGTTGTGCCTCAACTAATTTTGAAGGATGTCTCAAATTTCCTCTTTCTCTTTAGGAAACAGTCTATTAATTTCTTTCCCAGCTAAATCCATTCTCACTAAAAGTATTGCACCTCTCATCTATGGTGTGTGTGTGTGTGTGTCTGTGTGTGTGTGTGTGTGTTTGTGTGTGTATGTGTCTGTTTTCTTTTCTCTCTATAAAAACCTCCTTCTGTTGCTCCATTGACATTATCACCTGATACTTAAATGAGCCTACTATTGTGAGTCGCCAGTTCATCAGGGTTTGAATAGCAAGTCTCTGTTAAGGCTGCTTCCAAGCAAAAGAAAGCAGTAGTTGGCATGAGAACAGCCCTGGTGCTCATGGTACAGAGTGACAGACAGGATCCCACTGGATTCTTATTCTCTCTCAGATCAGGAATTTGCTATTGATGGCATTTATGACCTTTCACCCCACTGGAACAATGTTGCTTAGACTTTTGTCCTGTTAATAGCTTTCCTATAAAGTCATTCTTCCCACTTCAACATGTGAAGATGTGACTAGGCAGGTTTTGTAATGTCCCTTTCAGCTATGGTTCAAGGTTAGGTGAAAAGTAAGAAGTGTGGGAAACTAAAAGTGGTCCTGAAGTTCTCCAGACTGCCATATTCAAGAAATACTGTAGACAGGGATCTGGAGTAAAAAAAAAAAATTAGTAAAGCTTTCCCATCCAGAATCTAATGTCTCTGAAACTGACATGAAACTTTCAAGTCCCCAAACTTATAGTTGGGAAGACAAATTGGGAAAAGGGATAGAAAGAAAATTAATGATCTGAGTTTTATAGAAAAATTCCTCTGGATTTAAAAAGAAATCATACAGCTCTCACAGAAATCATTGTTTTTACTATCTTTCTACAAAGAAAGAAAATATAGGTAGTATATAGAAATAGTCTCATTTAAGATGCTACTATTACCCCCTCAGGTATTATAATGATCAATGTGACAACCCTTCTCTGAGATTTAAAGGGTTTCTTCTCCTCTTTTAATACTGTGTTTGTGAGGAAAATGTTATCTTTTATTTACTCTTTCCCCAAATCTATCCTGCAATATATCAGTTCAATTCATCAGTATCAGTATCTCTTAGCTATTTTTATTTGCCATGTCTTGTATTTATTATTGTTCTTTTTCCCATTAAGTTTATTGATACATTTAAAGTAAGCAGTACAGTTCCATTTATCACTGGTATCATGTAACTTTACATGACAGATCTTGGTTCTTATTTTTTCCCCGTACCCCTGCCCTCCCTTCACCTCCATTCATGCTCCCCTATTTACAAAGACTTTGTTTCCACTTTTTCCTTTTTTTCACATTTTTTCTTTTTCCTTATTTCCTTTCCTTATTTTAGCTTTCTATTCAGTGTATCCTCTTACTTGATTATATATTCACTGATTTTATATTCAGTACAGTTCAGCAGCCAGGCACTGACTAGGATCTGATTATAGTTAAATTTTTAAAGGGAGTTCTGTCTTCAAGGACTCTACAATACAGGAGAAAAAATAAGCTTCCAATTATTGGTAGATGAAGTGGTTTACATTATATTGATAAGGAAATTGAGGCCCAAAGATATTAAGCAATTTTCTCAGAGTGACATGGTTTGCCTTCTGGGAAACTAAACCTGGAGTTCAGCTTTGCCTGATCCCAAAGCCTCCAGTCCTCTGTCTTCTAATAAAACAATCATTGTAACTGATGTACACTTATATTTCAGCTATCAATGAATGTGTATTTATTTATAATAAGAGATAGGATCATAAATCCACTCCTCCTATGTGCTTACCTTATAAGGCCTTACAAAGTCAATTTCTTTCTTCCAAGTTACTCCTTTTAATACCAATACCTATTCTATTCAGTTTTCTACTTACCAAATGAGGTGATGGAAATGCAACTGCTTAAAAAAAATTGTTATGTCAACCACGGGACCAAATTATTAGGAAATACGGAAATTTTCTTTATCCCATTGTTTGAAAATTTCATGAATTCTTATTTAAAATTGAAATAGGAAAATAAAAACATAAAACTCTAAATTTGAGCTATCAGCAGATAAAACAACATAAAGTTTTGAAGCTTAATTACCATATTTTAAAATATTTTTTCTGTTATTTTTTAAAAATTAGGACCTACATATACCATATGCCAGATATGTCTTACCATACTTTATATTCTTCAATCATGTTTAAAAACTTGTTTTACGGGGGCCAAAGATGTAGCTCAGTGGTGCTGCTACTGCCTAATAAGCACAAGGTCCTGAGTTCAGTGCCAGTCCTGAAAAATACTTAGATTTTTTTGTTTTTCGTTTTTCGTTTTTGGTACCTGGGATAGAACTGGAGCCCTTGAGATTAAGAAGCAGGTGGCAGAACCAGTGAGCCAAATCCTATCCTAAAAAATAATTGTTTTGCTCTAAGGTAATTAATCATATCTTCCTACTATGATACTGTGTACCAGGCACTGTCTAAGCTTTGCATACATTGACTCATTTAATCCTCACATAAATCATGAATCAAGTACTGCTACAGTTCTTACTTTATCTGTGAAACAACTGGACCACAGAGAGATTAGAGTAGCCGTACAAATTGAAAGCCATAGTTAACAGATTTGATGATGGCAAACAGATACTTTACATGTAAATGTGGGTAGAAAGAAAATATGTATGATTGTCATATGTGTAGATTTGTATTCCCTTCTTCAGAAACCATAAAATAAAAATGCCTAGAATAATTTCCATGTTGTTTGTGTGTTTCTATTTAGTTCTGAAAAATTACTGGTTTTCTAGTCCAACATAGATTTATTTCAATTATGACAGAGCATATTTATGATTTGAAGAAATCATGACTAGAAGTCATAGGCGTTTTTTCTTAATATTCAAAGTTAATATATTACCAGCCTTGAATAATCTTGAATAAATTGCCCTTTTCTGTAACGAGGACAAATTCCAACATTCAATTAAGTTTCAAAAGCTATAGTGAGTGACCCTGTTCAAAGTTTTCTGAACAATGATCTGGCATTGTACACCGAGAACAGGGTGAACATTGGGTTCCTGTTTTGTATTTCCTGTAGATTATTGCTATGCTCTTGTTTCTCTTGATGTCACTGATCAGTAAATGTTAGTTTTAGAAACATTACTACTCTACTATATTTAGAACCAGATAATATTGAAATGGTACACCTCTTGGGATGTTAGGCACATTGGCTCTATTTTCATAGCAATTTTTCCTGCATTAGGAAGTGATCATGGGTCTGAAACCTACTGCCCACAGCAATTGTGAGGACTGGTTGTTGATGTCCAGCAGTACTTTAAAAACTTCTAAAACTATTTTTATATGATTTTTTATGGCAAGCCTAATAGTTTATTGCTATCATTCAGTCAGCATAATGTGATAAAAATCATTCTCAGTTGATTGTTAGGTGTTTCCAGCTTCAACAAACCACCAGAATTCAGCCATTTAACCAAGTGAGAAGTTGGATTTGACTCAAATAAGGTATCCAAGGTCAGGCAGCAAGGATGGGCTCAGTTATTCCTTGGAGTGGGCCTCCAGAGTAGGACCTCATTTCAGTCAGAAAAGCCTCTTGGGAGATTTTGGGTTGTTATTGAGTACATGTAGTGTTTTCAATAAGTTATGCTCCCTGGAGCTTACTGGCCAGAACAAACTTCAGGATTATGTGGGGAAGAAAGTTTTTAACTATTCATCAGGATTCTTTAGTAAGGAAAAAAGTAAAAATGGATCTTCAGTAAGCAGAAAACAGTGGCTACCAAAGCTCTATAAAATTTATTTTAAAGTCAAGTGAGGATATTATGTTAAGCCAAATGAGCCAGACATAGAAAGATAAGTACTGCGCTCTCACATGTGAAATATACAAAAAAAGGATGATGATCTGAAAATAGAAGAGAGACTACATCAGGTAAAGAGAAGCGAACCAGTTGAAGGCATGATCGAAGGATGATGTGCGCATGCACGAGAATGACACGGTGCCACACGAAACCCATTGATTTGTACAATTAATGTGCACTAACTAATTTTTTTAAAGTTTAATGAGGGTAGAATACTGACTTGATTGTAAAATAAAAGGTATCAGAGAAACGTCTGTCAAGTTGGTCCTTGAAGAATGCTTACGGAGAAAAGGAGGGCACTGGCACGCCTGTCACCCATGTCCCGGCACCAGCAGGCCACACAAACAGGTGGGGAGGTCTGTACTGAAGGGCAGGCAGCATGGGGATTATTCATCTGTCCACTCTCTGAAGATTCCGGTATCTAACCGGCACACATTTAGGAAGGCATTTTTAATATAAATCTATAGTTCCTTCTAACTGAAAAATGCTAGTCAGCTATTCACCGTTCTTTGTTCATCCTCCACCCTTGTGACTTTTAAGGACATTTTCCTAGCATTTTTCTGTGTTTGTGCTTGTGTGTGCGTGTGTGTGTGTGTGTGTGTGTGTGTGTGTTTGTGTACCCTTGTCTAGATGTTCGGTCTCAGTCTCTTCTGTGCTCTTATCAACAATCAATACAAAAGACTGTGAGACTCATAAAGACTCATAAGTTGCAAGCAGTTTTGAAGTGGATCCTGACTGAGTCCTCTAATTCAATTCAGTTTTGAAATTATCTGGAGAGTCAGATCCTGAAGGTTGAGGACTGAGGCCCCACGACTGCCCCTCACTTCAGATGCCAAATGCAAGCTTCGCGTTGTTTTACCAGTACGTTTTGATTAACAAGATATAACTTATAGTTCTCACAGCTCTCTCCTTGGGTTTGGCTAATTTCCTAGAGTGTTTCACAGGATGGAAGGAAACACATTTACCAGTACAGTGGTGCCTCTGCTCATGAGCCTAATTTGTTCTACAGTTTTGGGAAATATGACTATGTTTGTGTTTGTGTGGGAAAGAAGACCATGGTCATGTTTGTCACCCGGTGGAGAGTTTGCAAACCAAAACAAAATTTTGTCAAATGCTTCTGTTTGCGAACCAAATTGTTTACAGATAAAAATGTTTATGAACCTGGGTATCACTGGATTTTGTAAAGAATATCCTAAATCACACAGTTGAAGAGACACATAGGGCAAGGTATGGAAGGTAGTCCTGCCTGTCTCTCCCAGGAACCTCCACATTCAAAAGCTGTCCAAAAGCTTTCTGAACTCTGTCCTTTTGAGTTTTGACAGAGGACTCATTACTGGGCAAGACTGATTAAAGTATCCATTAGTAATTAGTTCCTCTCAGCCTCAGCTCCTCTCACCTTCGTGGGGATTATGAAGTGGGGCTAAAAGTCCCAACCCTGTAATCCTGCCTTGGTTTCTCCAGTGAGCAACCCTCATCTATAGCTACCTAGGGGCAACTAGCTATTAGTTAAACCAATACCATACAAAAAGACATTATCTCTTCAGAGATCCAAGAATTTTAGGTGTTCTTTGACAGTAAATGGGAGTCAATACGAAATATGTGCTTCACAATATAATACCTTGCAAGATTAACTTTTGAATCATATCATAGTAATTATGGAAATGTGCTATGTATTGTGGGTTAATTTGTTCATTTATTTGGTGGTTAAGAAAAGATACTTTTCATCCCATTCCTCAGTGATTAAGTATTTTATGCATTTACAAGGAGCGTGTGCATAAATATTGCAGCTAAAATATTGTTGGGCTATGACAAGCATTCCTCTGCCCAATGGTAGATGAATACAGAGCCCCTGGTAAGTTAATGCAGCAGACATCTGTCTCCATCGCCCTCAGTAGCCCCTTTGGCTACTGCTTTGTATCCCTGGCCACACAAAACCCTCCTTTCATCTCCTGTTGACATTATTTGTCCCTTTACCAGAAAACAAGAGAGCAAATCTCCCAGTTTCTCAATCACTGTAGCAATTCATTGCGTGTTTATAACGAATGCACCATGGGGACATGAGGAAGGGTTTTGCACCACAGGAGTGATGCCGGCCTGACTCGCTAGCCTTGCCGTGTGATGTTGAGTGCATGCCTGATGCACATACGCCCGCTTATAACAGCAGTGGGTAGGGCTTGCAGAGAGCTGTTTGTGGAGAAAGTGCTGTGATTATCTAGCAACGTACAGACCAACATATAACTCTTTCAACAACTCTAATCAGAAGAAATATATATTAAAAACCCCGTAGAGCATCCGTTGGTTCTCAAAAAGGTTGAGAGATATATGTGTGCAGGTGACTTGATCTGTTTCACATCTGTTTTAGGTGGTAAGTGAAAATTATTAACAGAATTTATTATGCCCCGTGGGGAAAACAAATAGCATCTGCCTCTTAAGACAGCTTGTCAGCCAAATAGATAGCTATAAAGTAATATATCAGAGAATAGTTTTGGGTAGAATAGCTGCTTAACTAGAATAGAGTCTTTTGCTTTTTTCATGATACATTTTATTTCACAAATTCTGATAAATATGCAATAATAAAAATACTTATGTATTGCTTAATGCCTTCTGCAGAACTTCTTTAATCATTTACTTATTCAGTAAGTCCATCTGGAGCACTGACTGCACCAGACACAAATACACCTGTATGGGGTAAGGAGCTGGTATAGGAGAATGCAATGAATTACTCGGCAACCACGTTTGAGCTAGCAGAGGATGAGGAATGTGATTCTTCAAGCGTTAAATACCAGAAAATTTGACCTAGGTGGGTGGATCAGGGAGGGCCTTCCTGTGAAGGCCACTTGACTGAAGGCTGAGGAATGTGCGGCATTAACTGCTGAGTGAGGAAGGCGGGGTTCCCCTCTGGAGGCTCTGCTTGTCAAGGCCCTGGAGGGGGAACATTCTAGGAACTGAAAGGTCAGAGAAACACAAACAACAGAGCCAGAAGGGAAGTAGGGAGGATGTGGATAGCGGTGCTGGAAGATGCTGGGCCTTTGAAAGGCCACCACAAATAGGCTTATCTTAAATAGTCTCATGTCAAATTTAGCAACTTTTGCATATATTTAATTTCCAATATAAGTACCAAGAAAAGCTAAATCTAAACAGGTTATATATTAACAGGAGTGATCTTTTAAAATACATGAAACTCAGGCAGTAAGTTTAAAAACAAAGTTTTAAACAGAATTAAGTGAACAAGCTTGAAAAAGTTTTTTTGTATAATCTCTTGAGTTTGGTACTAAATAAATAATATTTTAATAATAATAATAATAAATAATATTCAATAACTATTTCACCTTACCTAGTAAAATTCAGTCCCTGGTGGCATTGTGTTACATATGGGTCCAAATCACTTCCAGAAACACAGTTACTTATCATCAACCACCAGGGAGTGTTGAACATGTGACTGGACAACTTTCCAATATTTACACTAACAGATATAAATTATGGGGGTTGCCAAATAAAAGTATAAATTTTTATGTTAGTAAGGGTTTATAGTCCAGTTCTTCTGCCCACATTCCAGGACACAAGTGTAGAGGGCTTGTGCGACTATGTCTAGGATTAGAGGACCCTCTCGGGCCTTGATTTCCCTTCTCAGTGTATTTCCACACAGCAGACGGAGGTTCCTGCAGGTGACCTGGTGGATGCTTAGTACATGATGCTGTTGAATATCTTTCATTTTCTTGCATAAGATTCATTTCATTGAATATGTTTGAAGCAAACAAATATAAAGTGTTCCACTGAATTTAGGCTTTATTTTGCATCATTTTGCTTGCCTTACTTCAGCAAGCCCCCTCTTCCTTTGATCAGCACTATCTTATTTCTACAGTCTGAATCTGACTGCCTTTTTAATGCACCTTTGAAACTCCTGCCAGTGTTTCAGATGGTCTTGCTGCCTCTCCTTAAACACTAAAACATTTGAAGAAGAGAATGACAAACATTGTTCTCCTGGGATGTTAGACAACGCTACTAAACTGACACAGGCTACAAAAGCCTTCAAACATCTATAGTACAATTCACTTTTCAAAGGACTTCCGGGAGAAAAAAATGTACTCTAGAAAACAATATCCATGGGAAAACTACATTCACTTCCTTCCTTCTGAGAGCCTCTCAAATGTTAGGAAATGATGAGGAATCAATTGAGAATTCTGAGTACTCCGGGGCAAAAAATTTAAACAACACTCAAAAACTCACAAAAGACTTGTTTTTAAAAATCTTGCACATAAAAGTCCTTTGAAATCATCTTGATATACAAAAATTAATTACATTTAGCCACCTATAGAAATCTGCATATTTATTCAAATATATGCTTCTAACCAACATGTGTATAGTGTTTATTATATGCCAGATTTTCTGTGGTTTTCTCGAATAACAATTTTAATCATCACAGCAACTCAATAAGATAGCTCCCAGCCCATAGTCACACATATGCAACCAGGACGCAAATCCAGGCTCTGGACTCTGCTTTGAACCATTATGCCACTTTATAAGTTTCTGAAACAATTGACCAACAAAGGGAGAAGTAAAACTACAGGTGGCTACCATATGTAGAACTGGGTGTTTTTTGTTTGGTTTGGTTTTATTTTTTGGTGCTGAGGTATTGAACCCAGGGCCCCGTGCATGTTAAGCAAGTGCACTGTGGCTGAGTCACATCTCCAGCCCAGAAGTGGGAATTTCAAATGCAATTAATGTAAGCCCAGATGTTCTGCTGCAGGGAGGATTTTGTTCTTACAAAGCTGTCTGAACTACACAAAACTCTGGGGCCAGGTGACAAAGTGAAGAGTATTTGACAAACTGGTGAGATTTGTCAGCCAAACTCTTAAGCTGGTATGCTCACTTATTTAGGGTAGAACAAAGGTGTACTAAAGAATAACAGAAGGCCTCTCTCCTCCAAAACATGAATCTTTCTCACCAGTTCTGATAGTCAGAAAGCATTTTGGATCAATAAGATTCTTTCTTGGGATATAAATGCCCCAAGAGAAGGAAACGGTCTCTACAGTGATACCTTAGTGTACACTTTTGTTGTTATTGTTGTTGTTTTGCAGTGCTGAAAATTGAACTGGCATGGGAGGCAAGCAGCACTACTACTGCACTACATTTATATATATATATCAGTTAATTAGATCCTTACTTAATTCAGAATCTTCTTAATTCTTGTATGCTAAAGAGGGAAAGAAGAAAACATAAAACTAATCTGCCTTTTGATGCCTTCATCCATTTTTTTTCTTCTATTTGAAAGATTATTCCTGTTCTAGTTTCTGAAAGCAGACCTGGTATTTATGGGATTGAAGACACTCAGTTAAAATGACAGCTAGCTCCACTCCTGATTTATACCAGGTACTTACAACTGGGCCCTAGTCTTCTTCCTCACCGTCTGAATCTCTAGCAAGATAACTTGTCTAGCATTCTTGTTCTGAGATGAAGGCTACACTCTGTGTATGCAGTATTCCTTTGAACTCCAAGCCTGGAGCAGCTGGGACCTCTGTAAGACCTGCAAGAGCACAGTGTCTCTGGCCAAACCTCTCACTGCTGACCACGGCACCCACTGATTGGCCCTTACTGTGTGGTTTCAGCCTTTTCCACCATCTGCACTTCTTGTTTTCCCAGCACTTGACAATTCCCAAGGATCTCCCCTCACCAGGAAGTGCCTGGTCCTAGATCCTTCTCTGCATCTGCTCTGAAGGCCCCACTGTTCACAGTACTCTCAGTTTTTGTTTATATGTTAGAATCACCTGGGAAGCATTTTAGATAAGCAGATTCTTAGATTTCCTCCAGAGTAGATAAAATTCTTTAGGGTGGACCCAGAGTATTGGTATTTTTTCACATAATGTTTATATGTATGCAAGGCTAAAAGACACTAGTCCATACCAATTTCTGTCAAATTTCAATGGGCATACACATAGCCTGGAAATTTTAACAACATGCACATGTTGTATAAGTAGGTCTGGATGGTGCCCGAGATTTCGCATTTCTAAAAAGATCCTGATGATAACATTAACTTTGGTCTCAAGACCAGAAATTCTCAATTGTGGTCAAGAATCATCTTAGAACTCATTAGAGATGCAAAATTTCAGAACCTTCTCCAGACCTACTGAATTAGAAACTCTGGGCAAAAGACTCAGCAATCTGTGTTTTATAAAACGTTCCACATGACTGATGCTTGCCACAGTCTCATAGCTGTTGTCTTAGATGGCACTGTCCCACAGAAATACAATGTAAGCCATATATGTAATTTTAAAATTGTCTAGTAGTCCCATTTCTAAAAGTAAAAAGAAAAAAGATGAATTAATTTTTAATAAAATATCTTAACTCAATATGTCCAAAATATTGTCATTCTAACATGTAATCAATAGAAAATTTAATGATGGATTACTTTTTTATATTAAGCCTTCAAAGTTCAGTGTGTATTGCATTTACCTAATGTTTTAATTCTGACTAGCCACATTTTAGGAATTCAATGGCCACAACTAGTCACCATAATGGACAGTAATGTTCCAGAGTTACAAAATAACATTAATTTTTATCAATGCTTGCTACGTGTCAGGCATTATTTGACCATTTTCCATGCATAATTTATATAAACCTGACCAGAACCCAGGGACTAGTGCTGTTCTTATCATCATTTTATCCAACAGTGAGTGGAGCACATGCCAAAGCCATTTTTAATCTTTTATTGATATAGGGAGCTCAATCCCATATAATCCTTTCTCACTTATTTCAAATCGGTATTTCTAAAAGAAAAATCTGAACAAAATCAACGCTAATACAATTAGTATAATTGTTAAGATATCAATAATGTATAAAAGGCATAATAGTTTGGTAAGTAGAAAAGTCAGAGTTTACTATTCTCTAAACTTTTAAAATATACTCAAAGTCCAACTGCTATTCTCTATGACATGACATCTGTTGAAAGATGCAAGGCAAGGGCTTCTTGGGCAATCAGGATTCTTGAGGAACAAAGGAGACCTTGCCAAGGCTGCACAGCAGGAGGATGGGGGCCATCCTAAACTGAAGAAGGAAGCAAGGCCAAAACCTGTGTGTTCAACTGCGGATCTTGACACAACATGGCTAATAGGTGAAAGTGAAGCGATGGGCTTCTCTTAGGATTGATATGGAAAGCAAGCTGTTAGAAATTTTAAAATAGCAGTTTATGTACTGGTCATACAGCTAACGTGATTTTTCATAAATGTCCATATTTTTTCAAGGAAGGCCAATTTTTAAAGTATTTTCCTTTTTGTCACAAACTTTATAAGGAGGAAAAGTGAGTTGTTTTTTCAGAAATTTGTCTGACTCTATGCTTTCAGTTTTTATGGGGAGAATTCGACAAGTCAAATAAATACTTCATTTTAAATCTGGTAGGTATTTAAGACATGGTAAAAAATATCATTATTAAAACAGACAAACAAATATGTCTCATTCTGAAGTTATTTTTCAAATTCTGGTGTATATTTTGAAACAAAATTAATCTTATTTTAAAATTCTGATTTCAAATTTAAGTCGTAGTTCTGTTTTTAATTGAAATATCTATATAGTATTAATATAAGGTATACTGAGCAGAAATATTTCTTTAACATAATTCTCAAAATAGTCTTATGACCCTTTCATTACATGCATCAAACATAATCTTCAGTATTTTCTATAGCAACTGTAGAGTCTTTAATAGCAAAGAATTGGGTTTGATATGAGCATCAGTAACTATAAAACACACCAGAGTGTTAAGTATTGGATTCAGATTGGAGAATCTTGTTGCCTCCTCAATAAGCAGGATTTTTCTGCTGCTTAAGCATTCTCTGTGTTGTGCAGAGCAGGTATAAGATTCAAGGTTTTCAGCTACACAGAATAAAGGCTTTCAGAAAATTCTTAAGTGTTTTCTTGGTAGGGTAACTGCTTTTCCTTCTTAGTAGCGTAGAACAGGGAATAATGAAGTAATGAAAGTGCATGGTCCTTTCCTTTAATCTTACTAGAAAAAGGTCTCAGTCTTGAGTGGTTATGATTAAAACAGTCTCTCCATGTGAAAATGAGGCAGAAAAATATGACAAATTCCATTTTTAATTTATCGTTTGCTGCCTCAGTGTGCTGTTAGCCCCTAAAGGAAAGGGTGTTGCTTATTCTGCTCACCACTATTTTCTCAGAACACCCAGCACAAGAGAAGCGCTTGCCACATTAAGTATTTGATAAATGAATGCAGCCTATAGATCTTAGCCATTAATTCTAGAAACAAAATGAAAGTTTAAAGTTTGCCAGTCATTGTTGGTGACCCAATCTGAAGTATTCATTGGTCCAAGGAGTCAGAAAAAAGGGAGCAGCGTCCATCTGCATCATGTCACTGAATGGTCTCCAGTCTTTGCCAACAGATAAGAAATGTCAACAGCTTAACTCAATAGCTTTCAAAAATAGCATAGTTGATGAAACTGGAAATTTAGGGGCATGCTAGAAAGAAATTATTTGTCTTCAGCCTTACAGATAGGCTAGCAACAGATATTCCTACCTGAGAGCTCTAAAATGCTGTTTTAAGACCCACAGAAGAAAATTCCTCCTTCTCAATAAGCTATAGCATGTTATTTTCAGCAGACTAGCTAAGTCCTTTTGAAAACTTGAGGATTGTGGCCTGGCACTGCATTGTATTTCTTTAAGATTCCAGCCGCGCACGTGTGTGTGTGTGTGTGTGTGTGTGTGTGTGTGTGTGTATTTTAAATGAATATTTGCACAGTGAACCAAGTTGTGGATTTCCTGGTCTGTGGCACACCCCACACACACACACCTCCCCTGGTTGGGGGTGGTGATTCAGGGAAGGCATTTTCATCCCTTCGCAGACAAGTCCGGCTTCTGTTAATGCTGAAAATAGCTCAAATGCTCTCTGGACAGTAGCACCACCCAGCAGCTGGGATTCTTTCCCTCTCTTATTTGCCTTCTCTCCTGCCCCTTTTTTTTTTCCTTCAGACACTTGGATTGGACTTAATCTTAAACCTCTGGAGTTCAAGACCTTTTAAAAAGGGCTAAATAAACAATCTCTACATGTAAAAGGAACTGACTCCTACTTCCTCTGAATAGAGCAACTGGGAACTCAGCTGCCAGTAGGTAAGATTTGTACTCTAGCATTATTTGTTTTCTGGTGTGTTTATGAGCAATGTTTTTAAAATAACTTATTTACAGTTAAAATAAGGGAGGCTTCAAATGATTCCCAGGTAAATACTGTATTCCAGGGCAGGGTAATAGCATCGGTTCATTTTTGTGGCTGTAATTTTAAACTTTGCCTAAAGCTGTCTGCAGTACTTGTTGCCATACAGTGGTGGTTGAGTGCTGGGTCACAACTCTAATTAGACTTGATTGCCACTGCTGGGAGAGGACCTCTCAGACATCATAATTTTGTTGTTTACACTGCTTCCCTATTTTTAACTTTCTAAGGGCATTCTCACAAAAAGGGAAAAAATGCGACCACCTGAATAAAAAACTACATTAGTAATTGCTCCTAATGAGTTATCTATATTTTATTATCTTTCCCTTTCATCTATGATTTGTTTACTGCTAATATACAGTCAAGATAGTCGGTTTGTGAGGGGATTTTGTTTTTGCTTCTGTAAATTTGTAGAACAATTTACATGATTTACTTCTGAGAATATTTCACCTAAGCTGAATTAGCAAAACTCATTCTTTGGTAGATACGGTTGCTGGCAGTTTTCTCTAATATGACCAAAAAAAAAGCTATTTAGACTGCCCCTCTATGCCTGCACTTGACATTTTCAAAAGTACTTTGATCTGTGGACTTTAACTTCAAACACAGCATTTACTTTGATTGTGACTAGTATTTACCATGTTCATTAAAACGTCTTTTTTTGTTGTTGCTTAATGCTTTGATAGCATTTCCTTCAAATAAGTTATTGGAGCTTTGGTTTTTCTCTCTCGTATGTCTTAGAAGTTTTTTTCTATAGGAACTCCTAACTAAAAGAAAAGGATTTCTGGCAAAGTTCTTTTACCAAGTAGACATTATGACAACTTGCTGTTCCTTCTAGCAGATGTCTAAAAGCAAGAGTAAGTGACAGCACAGAGCTCAATCCTAGCAACCCCTCACTAGAGGGTCTGGCTTCCTCAAAATCACCTTGTGCCTTAAGGCCCAACTGTTCTTTTTTTTTTTGGTTTTTAACACAAGCATTAAAGCCTTCGGAGTTTTAAGACTTTTTTTTCCCGAGAAGTTTATTGGAAGCACAGACCACATTTCAAAAGAAAACATTCATTTAAATACATAGTGATCCTTTGAATAACAAAACAAATGGAGGAAAGAAGAAAGGAAAAAAATTTGAAAGAAGGAAAGGTTTTTTAAAAAATGAGAAGAAAATCCTCAGTAGCCAAAATTTCAGCATAAGGGCTAAAAAAATAAGTATTTCCCTTTATGAGTGAATTGTAGTACTTACTAGTCATCCCGTCAACCGTCAAATATTTTTATAATTTCAAAGAAAGCTTCTGTGTGTGTTACTTTGTTTGCTACTCTTTTCTTTCCTGCCCCAAAATCAGAGTATTTTCAAATCCTCAGGCAAGACACTGAGTTCGACAGTTCCTGGCCAGATTTTCTGTTAGGAATCACAGGAGCCCAATCCTGTCGAGAGACTCTTAAATCCCAGACTGTGGCTCTAAGGGGTTGACATTCTGCTCCTGTATCCTGCACCTTGCTAAGTAGGAAGGGAGCAAGTGGCCATAGGACCAGGCTTCAAAGGGGTGGAGCTGTGCAGCTGTGGAGCTGCAACATTAAAAGCGAGTGCAATGTGACCTCTGGAATTTGGGTTAATAGTAGGAAGTTCTAGAGATGTTCATTCTAAGTTTTATTTCCAAAACCTGTACATGCAATTGCTGTTTTTCCTTCCCTTCAAATCTGCATAGTAAGGAGCATTTTAATCCTCAAATTTCTGTATAGAGTTAATATTTTCACCCACCCCTCCACCGCACTCCACCCCACCCCTGTTTGAAGCAAATGGTTCACTGCCTCATCTGGAATCTGCAGGGTCAAGAACATTCTCCCCTAAGAACTGGGAAGGCTTGGCCCGGCTCTGCTGAACGCAAATGTGTTACTGAAGCCGGTAAAGTTAAAGTGCAAAATCGAACGGCCTCAGGATGAAATCCGTTTGGAAGATGGGAGACAGCCATCCATTCCCATTTGTCCTATTTTGTTGCCTACCTCCTATCCTGTTTCCTTTTGTCCCTTAATTTTACCTTGAAACTTTGGCTTGTTGGAATGTGAAATTCAAGGTGAAACTTCGCCAAAGCCACTGAATTTCACACAGGCTTCACATGAAAGAAGCATTCTACCCAGCCTTGCTCGAAACTTGCCCCATGTTTGCCAAAAGCTTCATGAATGTCAGTGAGCTTGGATTTGAAACATAATCCAAAGCCAGGTGACTTCTGCTGCCTTTGAGGTTTTGTTGTATGAGTAGACCTATCAAACAAGAACATTCCTTATTTCCATGTCTTGTACTGTAATTTCATGTATATACACCTTTTCTTCTATTTGTTTCATGATACTTTAGAGCCAGGTTTGATTCTAATATGAATTTTTATAGCTGTGGCATTTAAACACTGGCAAATCGAAGTCTGCATTTTAAATTTCAACACAGTCTGAACCACACTGGTGTGAACATGTTGGTATAATTCAGCTGGAGGAAGGAAGTCCCAAGAGAACCACGGAATGCCTTTCTTAGCTTAAATATACCTCTGTGCTTGTAAGGAACAAACAGTAACATTCTGTCCAGGTCTATCTGCTTGACAGTATGCCTTTTGTTTCCTCTCCAGAGGTGGTGTCAAGTACATTAGTGGAAAAAATAATAAACTTCCAGATATGTTTTTCCGCCTGCTCACCTGATATACTCCTAGGGAACACTGTAAGCATTGAAAAGTTCAGTACTATTACTTGTAATGAAATGTACACTGAGAATAAAGGTGTAGTCAATAATAGAGTCTATTACCCTTAAAAAAAAAACTTGGTGACTTACAGCCGATGTGTGTGTTAACAGTCAAATGGGACCTTGTGGTAAAGGGCTGGGGGGTATGTTTTGAGTGAAGTCAGTGAAAGGTGGAGAGAAGGAAGGAGCTTATAAGTTTTGTTCAGCAAATCTGTCCCATCAGAAACAAAAATAACCAAAGCCAGAATCTGAAAACATTCCTTTGTTTTGTTGATCATATGAATTTTTGTTGGCTGCACAATGAATTTTTTTGTATTATTTTTCTCATTAAGACATCAAGCACTAAGATTTCAGACATAGTAAATAATCTCCAGTGAAAATATGAACATTTGAGAGTACTAAAAATTTGTAGATAAATGTGCCTGAATCAGTCTCAGAAAGATCTTCATGTTTTTGTGGACATTGTACAATGCAAAGCTACTTAGGAAACTACAATTTATTTGTTTTGGTTTGGTTTTTGGTACCAGGGATCAAACATGGGCCCTTGTGCTTGTGAGGCAAGAGGTGGGGAAAACTACAATTTAATTTTTCATTTTCTTAGTTGGGAGATTTGTGAACTCATTTGAGGTATATTTGAAGTATTTTCATAAAAATGAGTTTGTGATCTCACTAAGGATTTAGTCAGACTAAATTTAGAAAAACTTTTAGATTCATGAAAAATTTAAATTGCCATCAAATTTCATTATGAGCATTTTTTTTTTTTTTTTTTTTTTTTTTTTTTTTTTTTTTTTGGGGTAATGCGGGTC
>NW_022900930.1:21039132-21060674 GCF_012274545.1 Fukomys damarensis
CTTTTTTTTTTTTTTTTTTTTTTTTTTTTTTTTGGTACTGGGGATCGAACTCGGGTCCTTGAGCTTGTGAGGCAGGTGGCAGCACCACTGAGCTAAATCCCCGGCCCCTATGAGCATTTTATAGTCACTTTTCTATTTAACAAAATGTATATTTATTAAAGATACAATCATACTTCAGCAAATGACTTTGAAAGTGACTATGGTTGACTCCCTTCTGAGTAAAACATTTGAAAATTAACAATAACAAAAGTTGAAGTTCCTACATCTAGGATGTGGATTTTAACACTGACTTCATTATTGTTTCTCAGTGTATTTGACAAAAAACAACGCAGAACTATTTTACAAACAAGTGCCTTACCTAACCCATAAAGTAAAGAAGTATGATCTTTTTAAAACATTGATCGCCCATAATTAATAAGCCAAAGGAAAGGGGCAAAGTGGCCAGATTGGAAAAAAACATCAAAGCTGTGTATCTACAAATGTTTCTGAGTCATTTTCTTAAAAAAACTTCTTTCATAAATGACCTCATTTGACATATAAGAATGCATAAGTCAGTGACTTAAAAAATTTAAGTGTAATTTTTCTGGCAGAAAAATACAAACCGTATTATACATTCTTTCAGGATGTATTACTACAGCTTAAATTTATGTATAAAGTACATTTGTTTTTTGACAAAATTAGTTTCAGTATTGAAATTAGTATGACACAAAACATAGTTCCTGTCCTGATAGATTAAAGAGGATTGCTTACCTGATGTAGATAAAATAATCATTCTTAGAAAAACCATTACTCTCCAACTAAATTTTTATCTGTTTAACTTTTGTGTTTTCTATAAAGGAAGAAGTGGTATTTAAAATATACTTTAATAATTAAAGATCACAATTGTCTCATAGCTTCTCTCACTTTTCTTAGATGGCCTCACAAACAGATGTGTATATTTCATAGAGATATAAATGCAGAGACTGTCCTATGGCTAAGTCAGGTCTTCTTATCTTGCCACTTTCCTTCCTGGGGTTAATCCTAAGCGATCATGAAACAAGAGAACTTAATGACCCTCTAAGTCACTCCTGTAACCACTGGGATGTGCAACCCACTTGGATCAACACTACAATTAGAACTAAAAGGAAATAGAGAAGGAATAGACTCGTCGGAAGGCTTACCTGAGTTTCTTGGGACAAATATATATATTCCCCCCCATAGGATCTTCCCTTTTCTCTGTTATTTTCACTCCTCTTTTGCCCAGAAAAATGGAAAATGCCATTGTTGTTGAGCTGATGAAGGAGAAAAACATCCCAGATAATTAGTTGTCTCGGCTGCAAGATTTACACATATGACAAAGCTAGTTCGTGCCCCCCTGAGTTAAGAAACTACGTGCATGTGATTGCAGAAGAATTGTATTTAATAGCTGTTGAATTACTCACACAGGAATACAAGTAAACTGCACATGAAGGTAGCCTTTCAGATCAAAACAAGATGTCCACTTCAATTTTTTGACCAAACTTTATTTGACAACAATTTTTAATTTACAGAAAAAAATAGGAAAAGACAAAAAAGTTCCCACTTGCTCCTCACCATGTTTCCTCTATTACTAACTTTTATGTTAGCATGGTATCTTTATTATAATGAATTGATAGTTAACATTGATACATTATTGTAACTACAGTCTACACTCCTACTTTATCCACAGTTTCTTAATTTTTACCTGATTACCACCTTCTCTTCCAGAATCCTTTCCAGAAAGTGATACTATGTTTATTCATCATGTGTCCTTAGCTTCTTGTTGGCTTTAAACATTTTCTCTACCTTTTTTTTTTTTTTTTTTTTTTTTTTTTGGTACTGAGGATCGAATTTGGGCCCTTGCTTTTGCAAGGCAGGCGCCAGAACCACTAAGCTAAATCCCCAGCCCTTCCTCACTTGTTTTTGATGGCCTTGACAGCATTGGAGAGTACTAGACAGATAGTATATAAAATAGCCTTTTTTGAGATTTTTCAGATGTCTTCCTCATGATTTAACCTTGGGTTATGAACGTGGAGGAGGAAGACCACAGAAACACAGTGCCATTCTCATTACATAACAAGGGCACATAGCATCAAGATGACACATTGCTATTGATGGTGTCATTGATCACCTGGCTGAGGTAGTATTTGCCTAGTTTATCTACCATGAAAGTGCAAAGTACTCATTGAGAGAAGACAGCTTTGCATACCCAACCCTTAATGAGCAAGGAGTTATGTTCCTCTTGCTTTAGGGCAGAATAGTTGCATGAAGTATTTGGCATTCTCTTGCAAGAGAGATTTATCTAGTTTGCATTCATTTAAATTCAATCATTTATGCATATCTTCATGAATATTTATTTTTATATTATGGACTATGATCCAATACTATCATAGTCATTTTCTTGCTCAAATTGTTTCATTTTTGGCCATGGATAGCTGTTTTTGTTGAAATCCCTTTAACATATTCTCATCATTTGCGGGTTGTTTTTTGTTGTTTTTTTTTTTTTTTGGTTGTGTGTGTGTGTGTGTGTATGTGTGCATTTCTTTCTTTCTTTCTTTCTTTTGGAGGCCGGGGCTTATTTTGTACATTTCCTATCCTGATCTTATAATCAGGTATTTCTTCAAGGAGGTCTGATTACTTTGATTGAAGTATGACATTAATAACAAATACCAGGACATTTAATTTAACTTTTAAATGATAAATTTCCAAATCACAACTTTTTAAAACTTTCTATACTTCTTTAAAAGAAAAATATAAATAATGGGGGGCAAGCATTGCAGAAAAAGGCACCACTATCCCAATGGTATATACACACACACACACACACACACACACACACACACACACATACACAGAGGTTATGAATAGGCCGGGTGAAACAACCTGATAGTACAATCAAAAGAACTGGGTAACTCAAAACAAATTTAAAAACTTACTCTCTTATGGAAAGAAACAGCATTAGAAAGGATAGAACAGAAACATTCTTCTCTTGTTCTAAAGATAAATTTGAACCAGAAGGCGGGGGAGATTGGGTTTGGCTTCACAGCAAACACATGTACAATATGTGTTTTTAAAGCACTGTGATTTGGTTACTTTTACCCACTGAATACCATGATCCAAGTACAACTTGGAATTGGTTTAATTCTAGTGGATCCCTAGCTTTTGGAATGCCTTTTACTCAGTAGTATGTCTTTCACTCAATTTTGCAAGCCTAGGAAATTTGCTTTGATCTCAACTTGAGCTTCAAGTTGTACTCAGAAGTTTTATATATTTTTTTTTGAACTTTTGAAAAATTGTGGAACTATACAATGAGTTTTAGAACAAATTCTTTATTTTAAAAATCCAAGAATATTGAAAAAATTATATATGGACATATATTCTGTGAATTTGGTGAATGATTCACAAATATAGATCTCAAATACAGTTTGGTTTAGATCACAAAGTTTTCTAACCAACATTTATCTTTTTCTGTAAGAGAGTATTCACTTTTTTGTTTATTTGTGGGTGTTTTGGTGCTGAGAATTGAATTCACGTCTTCATGTACACTAAGTATGTATTTTACTACTAGACCCTACTTTTTAAAATTATTAAGTATGGGAAACTACCCAAAAGCAAATATGTCCAAATGTGTGTTAAATTGGAAACCACATCCTTGGGTACCAGCAGGGCCAAGTACTGGAAGGTGTGGCCTGGCATCTACTTAATCTTGATGTACACATCTGTGAATAGAGTCGAACAGAGAGGCTTCAGTGGAAGATTCAGCAAAGTAGTGTTGCAGGTAAAGATGGAGCACTGTGCCATTTTTAGAAGCCTGTTAAACTTCAAACTGAGAGGTCCAGGCCCCATTCCGAATGTGTATGGTCCTTGTCCCTGACTGTGCAGGACAGTGACATGCTGACTTTCAGGAGAAGCAAAGTGCTTACACATACCTTATTTATGTGTCATCATGCTAGAGTTTAAATAAGAAAACAAATTGTATTTCTGACATAATATTAAAACATTAAAATTTTTCTTTTTAGGTCAACCACAATCATTTCTCTTTGAGGAAGAACAAGAGCTAAATTAGACATAAACAAGTGTCTAGGGTTTACATTCAGATCACAAAAGACTGCAATTTAGGATAAAAACCTAATAAAATCAATGAAACGGTGAGGGAAAAGATAAGCTCAGTGAATAGTATTTGTGAAAAGAATAATAAAAGTTACTTTTTAAAACTCTTTTGATGATAGCTACTTCATTATGTATAAAAGGCATGCCGTTTTGTTTTATTGTGAGCTACTTTGCTCACGTTGGGTGAATTTCATATTCCAACATTCATTCAGAATTGGCACACATATTTTCTTTGTCTTATCTGGTGAGATCCATCATTTACAGCTTGTAAAAACGAGTCTAAAACAAAGTGAGAATTTTTTTTTTTTTTGCGAAGGTGAGAAAACTTAATTGCAGTGAGATTTTTTTTATCTCTTTACAAGATTTTATCTACTTTTGGTACAGAAATTTAAAGTATTGAAAGTTAAAACTCATTTGTACCCATATAATTTTAAATATTCACAGAAATAATTATTCTAATCGATATTCTGGAAGATTAAATAAAGGCCTATGTGCCAAAACATTTGGTAGAAGACTATTTCATATTTTTAGTGAACATTATAGCTTGGTACATTTAACAATTGGCTGTACTTGCTTATTTAAGAATGATCTTATAAATAAATTAGAAAGAAATTAGGAGTTCACTAGTAAAATTGATAGTGTTTTAAGTGACCACAGATAATATCTTTTAATGTCTTAAGCAATTTCCTACCCATTGAATAAAATATTGTCATAAAAATCTTTTTTTTTATTTTTACAGACTCCTTTTGTCATAAAACTTTATGCTCTAATTATAGAGCAATCTTAATCAATGCAGAAAAAGTTAATGAAATACAAATCAGCCTTTCAAGATGAAAACTCACAATTAGATATAGGAAGAAATTACTTTAACCTTCAAAAGAGCATCTATTAAAATCTGCATTATAATAGTGTAAAGAAATATATGGACTGATAAGTAGCAAACTGAGAACACAATTACCTCTGGAAGTAGAAAAGAGATTCTGATTAGAGACCTGTACAATGGGTTTTAATTGAAATTGTGATTGAATTATCTTCTACCTTAAGTGTAGGTTACATGGACATTTATTATATTATTCTTTCTATCTGTTGAAGGTTTGAGAAAATATTCTGCACAATTGAATGTTGTACCCTATACTTTAAATTTCAGATATAGTCTTTATACAAAATAAATTCTTTATATTCCTCAGCTGCTAATATTTAAAGACAACATTAAAATTTTTACTTATAGCAGCCCAAATTTTCTGAAAATTTACAAAAAGGAAATGACGCAACAGATGGTATAATGTTTGGCTTATACTTCTATAATTTTGCCTAGCGTCTATAATGTCTATAAATAATTAATTAGAAGATAAAATAAATTCAGCTCTTTAGCAGGCAAATATTTTTTATAAAACTATATTCACAATCTCTTTTTGTGCTTTGTGTTTCTCCACATAGCACTGATAAAAATATAATTTTTAAACTATCAATGTCATTATGCTTTGTAAGAATTTATAGTGCGGTTTGATTTTTAACACTAAATAGGCAAAAATTATTTGGTATCTTTAACATTGGTTTTAGGATAGTTGAGAAAAAGGGATTCCCATTTTAAGAGTATTTATGCAATAAATCTATAAGTGACTATGACATGTGGATGGGGCTCTCAGTTGCCACAGGACTATGAAAAAAATCATCTGATTACATATGCTTAAATCGCCTGTTAATGTAATACTGTGCAAAGTGAGGATTGCCTGTTTTTAATATAAAGACTTCACTCTGTAACATAATACAGTTCTTTTAATTTATTCAGAAAAATTTATGTATACACAGCTGTTAATATTTACACTTAACACTTCTTTAATAGCAGAGGAAAAACTAGCATAGTTTCATTACAGTTAAGTAGGAATCAAAGTTTAATACTGAAAAATTTTGCTGTGATTATTTTTCTTTGTTTTCTTCATAGAGTGGTTCTAGTTTGCTAAAATGGAAAGGCCGATAGACATTTCTATATTTTTAAAGAGTTTTTACAAGTGATGAATAGTATTGAATGACTTTTTCCTGTTTTAATCTCTGCAAGTAATTTTACATGTAGTCTGAAAAATATAGTACAAGCCAAAAGTTTTCATAATTTTAAAACAGTAAATTCAAGACAAACTATTTTCTGTGTTTCTGAGTATAATGCAGGCAAAATTTTACCTCTGCCCTCTTAGAATTTGAGGAGAAGGGCTAGGTGTGAGAATTAAATTAGCATAAGTCAGATCAATAGGAGACAAGCATACAGTTTTTAAAATATATATGTATTTTATGGGGCAAAGGATCCTTTGTAATTCAGAAGTGAAGACCCAAAGACCCAATTACAATTGGACATTTATGTACTGAATTAGAGGGAAAAAAAATAGTAAAGGGGGCTTATGCTCGGGTAATTCATTGGGTGAAGAGGCTAGGAAATAAAGGTTAGGCCAACAAGACATGTTTGTATAGATTTTCTGTAACCTCAACTTCCAGTCCTTGATGATAAGAATGCTACTTTCCTGCTGAGATAGAGAGGAAATTTTTGTCACTGGAATTTCATCTCCTGCTTTTAAGAAACAGAAAAGGCAGAGTGCTCTTGCACCTGCTGTTTTTTTCAAGTGCCTTTAACTCAAAATAGTCAAATACGCCAGTGTTGCATACTTTGGGGTGGCATGTTCTTAACTCTTTCATAGGTAAAGACTATGAGAGTATAGGCAAGTATTTTAAAGATAAATAATAAACAAAGTGTAAGAAATCATGCAATTCTAATAACACATAACTCTGAATTTCCTGATATCATTGTTATTAGACAGGCCAAATATTACATAATTAACAGAAATAATATTTGGAAGTGAATGAGGAGAAAACATTTTTAGATTCCGGGCATTAGACACTGTTGACTCCATGACCTTCATTAAAATCTTTTCCTCTTTGCCTCCTATAACACTGGAGGCTCCTGATTTTCCTTCAGTGTCTCTGATTACACACACTGAATGCCACTTACAGGTGCCTTATTTTCTTCTTAACCTTAAAGTTATTTCCTTGGGTTCTGTCGCTCTTGTCTTAATCTCCAGTCTTCCCTGAGTTCACATTTCTTCCTTCATGATAATCCCCAAGCTTGTGTCCCTGATCCCTCTCTTTTCCAAGTAGCTTATTTGAATGCCTTCTGAGTACCTCAAACTCAATACTTCTAAAACCCACCATCTTCCAGATCCCAACTTGCTTTTCCTCCCCAAGGCTGTATCTTGTTAGTTATATTACTCAGTTACTCCATTTTAGAATCTTAGACAAGCATTGAAACTTTTCTTCACATCAACTTAGTCACTGCTCTTCAGTTTGACTTACACACATCTCTGGTATCCCCTCTTGTTAAAAGGTGAATGCAGCATTCTGGCCTACGATTTCTCATTAATATCCTCTTTGAGTTCTTTCGCTCTGCTTTCCAGTCTAATGCCTTACAATCACAGTTAACGTGCCAAAATAAATGAGCTTTGCATGTAAACTTTTCATCTACCAAATTCCCCAATCATATAGCAACTGTTCTATCTCTTTTCCAGGTTTTAAGCACCGGGGAAAAAAGACCCTGTGAACTAGTGGAGATAAATTCAGTGCATCAAGTTTAGGCATCAATAGCCTTGTGTTTTCCAAGATTAAAAAGAGAAAAAAGGCAGAGTTGGCAACATTTCCATACTCATTAGTAAGGGAAGGGTGTGGCTCACTGTACTGGCCATAGAACAGAAATCCAATGTCAGCCTTGCTTTTTACCTCAAAGAACCCTTTTTTCTTTTTTTCAGATTCTCTGACATTACTGTTAATACATGGTATTAACAGTAATCACAAACCATTTGCTTCATTGCATTTATGTGTTTATGTGATGATTGTAGGGACAAATGCTAAATGTTAAGTTTGTTTAGCAAGTGAACTATTGTCAGTGTGTAGCTGTTAAAATTACAAGCTCCATATATAATATTAAGAAACAAATGACTTAAGCATCATAAAAAGATCCTATAATATTGCCTTCAGGAAAAGTGATATTTGCTTAAGAAATGAAAAACAATTATCTGTGGTCACGTACAACATTACTTGGTTTTACCAGCCAGCTTTTAATTTACTGCCTTTTTGATTCATGCATATGATTAATCTTAAATTAATAAGTAGAACAGAGTGTTTAATACACCAAGCTATAATGATCAGTAAAAAACAATTCACAGGAGAGAGTCGTAGTCTAAGAAAGTATTAAGTTCCCATTCATTGAATTTTTACTATAATTATAGTAAATCTAACTTTGATTAGTGTGATATGAAATACTAACATTGATAGCTTCATTGATCTTTATGTCATTTAATAAGAAATCACTTATAGAGATCGTCTCAGTACTGCCTTGAACTCTGTGACAGTTATTGGAACAATCTTTCTACTGTCATGGAGTTTACAGTTCAGAGGAAGCCCAGTAATCAAAAGGTAATTATCCAAGTAGCCATGTAATTAAAACTGTAACCAGATCTCTGAAAGGTGCAGGAAGCATTTAGAACAAAATCTATAATTTTAAGAATCAGCTGTAAATGACAAAACGCCTTCTACATTTGAACTCAATGAAATGATTGTGAAGATCAATTACAAGGGTAAAAAATCAGTAGAAACATTTCATTATGCCTAGATAGTCTCTCATATCGATAATAAAGACTGAAGAAGTACAATTTATCCAAAAACAAGTAAATAAAAAATCATTATGTTTCTACTCTCTAAATATAAGTACATTTATGTGATGGACTTTGTTCTTTAGGAAGAATATATTTGGAATGATAGTTATTTATCATCCTTAGTATATGTAAATCACCCATGGAGGATGAAGATAATTGTTGCATATGCTATTATTTAAATATCATGGACTACTATTTCTGAAATGATCTATGAAAGATGAATGTGACTATAGAGAAAAGATGAGCTTTCAGTACAAATTTTCAAGAGAAACATCCAAAAATAGTTTAACAGAGGGATACTAAAATAAGATTTCTCAATGAATAAAGACACTGCTTATTGCAGCTATGAATTCCAGTATTTTAACATATGTTCAAATGTTTGCTTTGGTGCATGGAAGGAGTTAAACATTAAGGAAAATATTTAAAATTTGCTTCCTCAACTATATTCCAAAGAAATACACCATTTTAACATAAAAGCTATGTTTTTCTCCACAAACCAACATATATGTATATATGCGCATGTGTATGTAAATTAAACCTATGTTTGGTATTATATCTATTAACTTTTATTATGTGACTGAAACAGCAATCATTTAAAGTGAAATATATTTTGCCGGGGATTTATCTCAGAGGTTCTGCTGCCTTCCTTGCAAGTTCAAGAACCTGAGTTCAATCCCCAGTACAAGAATAAATAAATGAATAAAGTAAAATCTATTTTGCTTTACTACTATGGTGACAAATTATTAAAATATAATAATAGTTTTTCTGCTTCTGTCATTTATATTCTTGAATTTAACAACAGGGTTTGTTTATTTTAACAATGTCAATGTTTTCAAATGAAAATATCTCTATACAACTAAAGAGAGAAAAATTCTCACTTTAATGCATATGCATTTTCATTTTTCTGTCTATGTTCAGGAAACTGTATTTGTGAAAAGCATCTCAGCTCTTTGGGGATATTTTTTCAGGGCCAGTATTCTTCTTGTAAAAACAGTAAAAAAAGTAGAGAAGTATTACACAGACATAGTTTCATTTTGTTAATTTCCCAGTATATTCCTTCCTTATATTTGGCCAAACCATGAAAAAGTTAAGGCATTTCTAATGCAGTAAAATATAAAATATATTTCAATAATATATCAAATATATTCAGTAACATATAAAATTATGTAATATATAAAAGTTGTTTCCAATATGAAAGTTAAACCTGAAGTTGGAAATCTAAGCATGGATGGGAAATGAGAATATGTCGAATAAATCAAATAAAAATGGCAGCTGTTGGAATCTCCTATGCTGTTCTACTGGTGAGTATCGACCATTTCAGTGAGCCAACCTGAAGTGGCAAACAGAAAATTTCCACAAAAGAATATCAAAGTACTGTGGCATTGAGTATTTTACACAAGTTGAAGATTTGACCTCAATTGATAGCTACTAATAACCTAGAATATTAACAGTAATTATTGGATTTTTTTCAAAAAGTGATATTTTGAAGTAATAGTAACATAAGACTATGAAAGTAATTAATAGAATTATAACAATGGAAATCCACAACAACTTTCTTCTGTTCACTTCTATCTAAAACATTACCATCTATCTTTGAATATTTATCATTGCAGATAACTTCTTAGAGCATTTATCCAAAGGACAGATAAATCTTATCAAATTAGTCCATTCATCTTATCTTTTAAAATTGCAGGGGAAAAACCGTAGGAAATTCACCTAGTTCAGAAATTTCTTGGGTCTTCTCTATTTTATTCATGTATCATTCTGAGATTTTTGTGAGTTGTTTTGCCTATGCTCTTACTGCCCTTACTTTACTTACTATACTCTACTTTACTGCTGTTAAAAATGCCGTATCGTGTAGTCATCTAGCTCAGCCCTTACAACAAGATGATATCCTTGTCCTCCATTCTTGTCTTAGTTTCCTCAGCACTAAGACACATTACCTGACACCTGCAACTTGAAGATGGTTTATTTTAGCTCATAGTTTTTAGAGCTATCAACTCAGAGTCAGCTGCTTCCACGGTAAAAGGGTCTGGCATAGGAAAAGATACTGTATCGTGATGGCTAGGAAGGAGAGAGAGAAGTGAGGAGCCAGGAAAGGAGAGATACCATTCCAGGTCACACCCAAAATTACCCGCCTCTTCCAGCCAAACCCCACCTCCTAACAGTAAGTCAGTTGTGTCCCTTCCAAAACCTCTGCCTAAAACCACATAAGGCCTTTGGGAAACATTCTTTTTTTTTTCCTTTGACAAATTTTTTTTATTCTTTGAATTTTAGTCTTCCTGTACCTTTTTTTTCCCCCCCTGTTAGGTTTATTGGTACATTTAAAGCAAACAATAGTTACATTTCCCATTGGGTTGTTGTACCTTTACATGATATGTCTTGGTTCTTAGTTTTCCCTCATACCCTGCCCTCCCTTCACCCCCTTAACCTTTTCCTATTTACAAAGATTTGTTTCCATTTTTTCCTTTTCTCACATTGTTTCTTTAACATTCTTGATATAAACCATAACATCTCTCCTGTGCTCCCAAAGACTCATGTGCATTTCTTAATGCAAACTGCATTTGTCCAACTCTGAGTTGCTAAAATCTTAACAGTTCTAGCATTACTGAATCCAAAGTCTACTCTGAGACTGAAGGCAAAATCTTAGCAGTGAGCTCCAACAAAAATAAAAAACAAAATTAAACACTTTCAACATATAACGGCACAATTCCAAAAGAGAGGATAGGGAGATAAAAAGCAATGAGAAAAAAAGCAAGATTTAAACCCAGCAAGGCAAACATTAAATCTTTTAGCTCTGTATCCAGCACCTGGGACAAAAATGTGAACTCCCAACAGCTTGAGCAGCTTCTGGCATTGCCAGTTGCTGCTTGCACAGCCTCTTTCTTGAGACAGTTTCCTCGAAGTCTGTGGCTTTCCTCCAGAGTTCCACATTCCTGGCTTCTCCAATTCTTGTGTCCACTGCCCTTTGGGCTTTAATCTCACAGTTTCATGTACTGCCATTTCAGGGTCACACCATCTTCCAGGCTGTCTTCTAAAATCTGGGTGGAAGGTTTCCTGACTCAGCAACTCCTGCATTCTGCACACCTCTAAAACCAGGACCATACAGATGACGTCAAGGTCTGCCACAAGTTTGATCTGGAGTTGGGGTACCTTGAATGCTAGCTGCAAAGGCTTCTGAGTGCCTAGAGGGCTAAGCTCTGTGAACCAAATCCTGAGGAACCCATTCTCTGTGCAGCCACTCTGAATCAGGATACCCTGGGGCTCTCTTCTCAAAGCAGAGTCTTTCAATTTTTAAACTTCTTAGCCTGGGAAAGTAGAGGTTTTACTGATTCCTCAGTTGCTTTCTTGGTATGCTTTCTATTTTCCTGATGTAGAGTACTTGTCTTCTTTTCAATGGTAATCTTTTCAGCAACCAAGCCCTCCTAAGCCAAAACATCATAGGCCCTTTCTGGAAAAAAACTGAAAACTTTTCTTAAGTGGGCTATTTGCTCTTGATTTTCAGTATAAACCTGGTTAAAAGCCAGCCAGCAGTACCCATATCACAGCCTGAATTTTGGGCTTCCTTGAAATTTCCTCTGCCAAATTAATTACTCCACTGCTCTCAATCTCAACCTCCTACAAAGTCTCAGAACATGAGTAGAATCTTTTCTGCCAGAACACAACACACAGTCTTGAGTCCAACTGCCTATTAAGTCCGTATTTCCAATGGAAACCTCCTGAGCCTGGCCTTAACATCTGCATTTCTATCTGTATTCTTGTCTTCTGAACTCTCACTGAAATCTCTCTTCAAGCTCAGCTTACAGCATTCTAGAGCTGCTTGTCCAGCCGGCATCTCAAAAATTATTCATATAAATCAGTTTCAAATGCCTCTAAACTAGTCAGTTACAACAATGACCCCATTTTTCTGGCTTCAAAATTTGTCTTAGTCACTTTTCTTATCACTGAGGCCGTTTAATATGCACCAATTTTATTCTGCCTCTGCATCTATCAAATAAGACATCTTACCCTCATCTACAAAAAGAAGGCAGAACCTGATGGTGTATGATGTTGTTAGAATTATTAGGAAAAGCAATCAACACTTAGATGCTGATACCTATAAGGTGCCTTTCTTGTATGAGACAAAAAAATTTTCACCCTACTTCATGTCTTTAAGCGTGATGTTGTTATCTTACCTGAAGGCTTTTTGCTGTACCATAAGATGTGCTTCATTTTTAAATTTAGAAAGACTGAAACCCTCCTCCCTCAAGAAATGTTCCAGCCACTCATTCACACACGTGCAGTTTGAGAACCTTCCAAGAACAGAGTGCTGCCTCAAGGGCTTGTGGGCACATCAGTGAACAATCCCAGTAAAACGACATTGATTTCTAAAATTTCTTGAATATCAAATGAAGTTAACAACCAAAAAAGAGCATTAATAAAAATCTCTGAAAGAATGTGCAAAAACAAATAGCTGAATATGAGGCTTAGTTGTATGACTTTTGTACTTAGCAATCAATTTGAAAAGACATTTTGCCTGATTTTCATTCCTCTTATCAATGAATTACCTGTCTCATTTCTGAGGCTAATTATGAAACTGCAACATAATCAACTGGATATTCTATTTCATAAAAATATGTGTCTAGAAGGGACTTTGTATCATGTAAGTATTGTTTCATGTCAAAATAGAAACTACTGAGATCCAAAAAAGTGAACTAACCTAGTATCTTAAACTTTTGTAGTAAATCGGGTAACTCCTAATCATCATTCTTCCTGCTTTTGCACAGTTCTCAGAAAACCTTCCCCAAAGTAGAAAAATGGAAACAACACTACATATCACCTATATGTTATATGGTCAAAATACACAGGGAACTAATGTAAATTTTAAAAAATATATTATATTAAAAGACACACTGCCATCAATTTTCTTCAAAATACTACCCCCCCTTTCACACACTTAATCCCATGATTTTTGCCATTTTCTAAAGCAATTCTGAAAGCCCTCTTTCATGAATGTCTTTAAGAGGGAAAATAAAAAATACAGTGACTGCTGCTGAGTATTACTCAACAGAGAAGCAGACTGGTAAAAATATTATAGTGTGTGTCCTTATTCTCAGGATGTGGCACTGTGTGACTTCTGGCTCTTCCCCAAAGTCAAAATGACCATGAAAGATGAACATTTTGAATTGATTCAGGACACAGCCATGACAGCACAACTAACCACTCTCAAGAAAGAGGACTTTCACAACTGCTTCAGAACTTGATAAAAGTGATAGGATGTGGCATTGAAAGCAAGGGGGATATTTTGAGGGGAATTAATGGCAACATGTCTTTTACTTAATACTTTTAAATTTATTGTTTTGTTTTGCTTTTGGTACCGGGAATTGAATTATTTTTAAATTTAAATAATCACCATATTTTTATCATTGCACAAACCAGCTATAACGCAATTACCAAATTTTTGTAGGCTGACCACTTAAAGTTATGCAGAGTTCCAGCAATTCTCAATAACAAGTGGAACTTGACTCATTGAATGGCTTGAACATGTGTTTTAATTCTGTGGAGTGGGTAATGTGATTTCTTTCTGGAGAATGAGCTACCTCTAGGTAGGATCCTAGAACAGAAGAGTAAACTTCCTGAAATAGTAGTGTCTTGATCAAATCACCTGCCTATGATTTTGAAAAGTATGAGTAATTAAAATCCATGCAATGCAAAATTACAGCTCTAGTAAGAGGAAATTTTTAATTTGATTTACATTAATCTCTAAATTTTACATGTATGAATAATGGGCTGTAGCCGCAGAAACAAAGTAATTGTCATGAGCTGGATAGAAAAAAGCTACTGTGGAGCATGTGCTATTTGACATTCTTGGAACATCCTCTGTTTAAAGAGCTGTAAATGAAGAGCTATGCTGATTTAATGTCTATTCTGCCAACCAACAGTCCAAATAATCTGTGCACTGTTAAAATTCTTGGATGTCTTCATTTGTTTCAGATCAAACTGCTTCAATTTTATGGTTCCTTTAAAATAACACTTGTAAATGTCTGGAACTCTATTTTTTTATTTTTTGTTTTGCATTTTAACTGATGTTTATGTTAGATCTGTTTTCTGACACCCAACATTAAATTATTCTAATTAAAATGACTAGGTATGCGATCAAGTTAAGTGAGATGAACAATCTTTAGAAGATTTTATGTCAATTTAAAGATAACTTTAGAAGATTTGTGCCAAGTAAGAGGTAAGGTGTGAGAAACCATTTCTTTTTTTATAGGTAATTAAAAGCAAAAGTCTTGAAAGAGTATCACCATCCTTCTACTTCTAATGCTAAGGAGTAAGAAAGTGAAAGCCCATGTGATATGGGATCAAGTGTGGTCTGGCCCGTGTTTTATGGTCTAGTCTGGGTTTTTAAGACTTGTTGCTACTTCCAAGCTCTATGACACTCTCTTTGTGCCACCTTCTCCTAATGTCTTCCAGTAAAAATGTGGCCAGCATTATTCAGGATCTGATATTCAAACCAAATTTCAAGTTGTGTATTTTATGACTAGAGTATTAGTTCGGTCACAAACTTCTCATATGTGTGCGTGTCTCAGGTGCCTCACTTTCTTGTGACTTTTTCCTCCTGTGGCTCATTCCATATGATAGTGGAGATGAACTTGCAGATGACGCTAATTACATCTTCCTGTGAACTGGCTGTGATTGCAGTGGAATACAGTCACAAAGACAATAGAGGATCACAATTGCTTGGAAGACCAGGAGGGTAGTCTGAGTAGGACAGCTATGTGACCGGCTCTGCAGCTACCTTTCCAGAACACAGGGTTATCGTTTTCTCACAGCTTCATACTGGCCTTGTCCAGATCTGTGCTGAAATCAGAATTCTGTCAAGGGAGAAAGTCAATCATTGATAATATATCTGTCAACCATGAGCTATGATGGTGAGCCATGTAGAGACCAAGTGCCTCAAACCTGAATTCTAAGGTTTTAGTTTAGAAAAACAATTCTACATCAACATCTTTTATCTTAAAAGAAAAACAATGAGATGCATGCCATAGGTTCCTCATAGTGACAATCAGATATGATAAGGGTTTCGTCTCCACAGGTATAACTCTTAGAAATGATACCTCATTTCCTCTCCTCCTGGAGACCCCAGATGACATTCTTCAGCAGCCTCTGCAGTTAGGAGGATCCATGAGATTGATTTCCATCCAGGGGAAGTGTTATAGTCTCCTTCCAAATCTACCTCAGCCTATGTTCAAGTTCTCTCTCCACTCCCCTTCCATCTGCACCCAGGAGACAGAATTTGGTGGCTCTACAGCACAGTGGAGTAATAGGTGAAAGAAATCTCTTCCCTAAATGTCTGCTCAGAACAGCAGGCTCCCCATGCCCCAGGAGGGCTGCACTAAGCCTTTAATTTTCTAACGTTAAGCTTTGAAGATCTGGGAATTGTTAGCCAACTTTACACAGTTGGTAAAAGAATTATGTGACCTTACACTACTATGCAAATGTGTGTTAGTAGATTCTGTGATTATATATGAACACACTTTTCTCAAGGGGAAAATTTTTAAAGGGTTGAATAATGTTAGCAACACACAGCCAATAGTGATGACTCTAAAGGAAGAGAAGCAAACCATTTTACTTTTCTATTCTGTTTGAAGGCATTTAAGTTCTACATAGAGGTAGGTCCCTTAAAAAGTGCTGCTGGAATACTTCTGCATCCTAAGAGGACAAAAGTTATTATACTATTGAAACTAAAGAAAGACCAAATTGTTCTTCAATTCCCCCAAACAAAATCTTTATCCTTTCACTTTTTTTTTACAGGGATATTTTTATAAATAATCTTTAAAAATAAACACATCTGTTTGATCAAACTCTAAATGAGTTCCTTAATTAAAATTTTCCACATTGTATTTTAGAAAACATGTTTTACCTTGAATTTATCAATGAAATAAAAGAGTAATTAAGATTTCTTGTCCAATCCCAGTACATTATGCTGAATCATTTAATTTAGAACTTTCCTGATGAATGTTTAATCCCACCTATTATTTTAAAAAGACTTCTAGGGCCAGGGATTTGGCTCAGTGGTTCTGCTGCCTGTCTTGCAAGCACAAGGGCCTGAGTTCAATCCCCAGTTCCAATAAATAAATAAATAAATAAATACTAAAAAAAAACTTCTAGATAGTGTTTCATCTTCATTAATTAAATGACTTCAAAAAATTTTTTAAAATGTTAGTAATGGTGTTAAAATGATTATTCTTCTTAACCCTAAACCCACTCTCCCCCCAAAAGCTTTTTTTTTCAAATCTGTGGATCACTGTCCTAAAAAATTGGTGAACACAGAATTAAAATTCATTCATCAGGTCTAATTAGGATCAAATATTTATTATGCATCAGTAACTACACTAAACGCACTTCCTAGGATGGAAATTGTTTGTAGCTAATGTGTTGTAGCAACACATAAAATACTCAGGGCAGTGTTAACTGGTTCTGAAACTGGTTCCCCCTTGAGGATTGTCTTCCATCTCAGTAGTCACTTTATGTACTTGGCTGGGGTTTCCCTTTGTGTTCTAAATATGGAGTATTAATTCCAATTTAAAGGTCAGATATTATGAATACTAGACGCATAATATTTTCCTGTCTGATACACATCTATTAGACACCTCACAAGGGATACAGATTCCTCAGGATATACATTTTGTCACAATTAAATGTGTCAACATTCATGAGTAGTTTGGAAAGTGAAATATAAAATGGGACCCATAGCTAGGTTTAAATTGTCACTTTTTTCGGTCTTTTCTTTAAGGTAATTTTCCACTCATTATTATCTAAGTTCTTTCTGAAAAGTACTGTGGTCAGCATATCATCATTTTCCACTGGCATGATTTTGATGGAAGTTTCCTTTAGTTTATTAAAAGAGAATGATGAAACCGAATGTATTCTTAGAAAAGCCTGTTATAGTGCACAGATATACTACAAGACTGTAACTACAATAATAACTGTTGCTTACATTTTTTGCACTAAATGCACAATGTTACCATTTGTCAGCTGGATGATATTGTTTTGCAACTAAGTAATGTGGTTTTTTAAAAAGAAATTGTTCTATTTTTATCGGGATCCTCTGAATTAAAATTCTCAGCATTGACATTATTAACACTTGGGTCAGAAAATGATTTGTTATCCGGAATCCTACTGCACACTTTCAGCAACCCTTTCATTTACCCAGAAGATGGCAGTTAGCAACTTCATCCCACATACCCTAATAATGCTAGCTAAAAATGTCTCTAGATTGTCACGTGCTTCCCAGGGAACAAAATGGTTGAGTACCATCATCTTAGATAATAAAATACTCCTAAATTTTTCCTTAATGTAATGGTAATTTAGCTGGGTATCTACTTCAGCTATAACTCACAAGAATTTTTAAAAACTCTTGCTCTGAGTACAAGTTTAGTGAATGGTAAAGCAAGTTTCAACCTGGTTTTATGGGATACTTCAACATCCAGCATCAGTCTATTCTTACACAGTGTTTCTCAACAACTTAGTGGTGAGAGCAGGGCGTGGTATTTCTTGTACCAATATAAGCAGCTACATTTGAGTAATTAACTGTCTCCCAAGAGAAAACATTTACCTAACAGGCAGAAAACAAAGTGGAAAGAAAAGACAGCCATAGCACCAAGTTTGGGTAGAAAGCAAGCAACAATCTGCAAAGAATAATGTATATATATTTTTTGTTTGTTTATTGGGAATTTAATGGGTTGGCCCATATAGGCATGTGGTTTTTTTCTAATCCTTTCCTTATTTTCCTTTTGTTTTATCCCTTCCTTTGGTTGCATTAAAGGCTTTGGTCTATATTTCTGTGGGCACTAAAATTCTACCCTTAGGTCTGTATGCCTGACAAAATTTGCCTCTTACATCACTGAAGTGACTTCCTCATACATTAATACACACATTGAACTAATTTATCTTTACAGTTTCTTCCCTTCATAAAATGCTACTGGTCTAAAATCCTATGTAACATAATGCTACACAATTTAATATACTTGTCTCTCTAATTTTAAGACAGGATGGGCAAGAATCCGAAGTCTCTGTGATTTATTAATTTATTTCCATTCTATGAAGATTTCAGATGAAAAGATTTCTCTCTGTCTCCCTCTCTCTCTCTCTCTCTCTCTCTTTCTCTCTCTCTCTCTCTCTCTGTCTTCTTTTGCTGCTTAATGCAAGATGAAGTCCCTCTCTGCTTCTCCCTTACGGTTGACTCTCAATGGGATGTCAAGAAGACAGAAAGGCGAAAGCAATTAGACCTTCCCTGGCAGCCTGCTGTTCCCAGAGATGGCTCAGAGCAAGTGTGACTCCTGAGGCTGCTCTTGGCAACCACATTCATCCTTCATCAGACTATCAAGTTCATGGCACCCCAGACCCCAGTAGCTTTTGCGGTAACAACTTAACGCTGATCAGCCCCGTGCCTCCCTTCTCCTGGGGTGGCCTGGAGCAGCTTCTGTGTCTGCGAGGGCTGGGTGTATAGTACACTGATCTGCACCATGTCCAGAGTGAACCAGCGCCTATGTCTGCTGATTCACGCTGGTGGCTGTAGAATTCCACGCCTTTATCAACGAACTATTTTTATGAAAGGGGACTTGTTTAAAGTTGCATTTCAAACAACAACAAATCCACACGTAGCAAGCTGGGAGACTGTAAACTTTCTGACCACTTTCTGCAATCCTCTGGGAGCAGAACTCAAACCTACCTCCTAGTTGTGCATTCCTCTTTAGATTCTCTTCTGACAATACTTTTTTCTGTTTACTGATTATGTACTTTATTATTTTTTCCATTAAGTTTATTAGTACATTTAGGTATACAGTATAGTTACATTCATCATTGGGATCTTGTACCTCTACATGATGTATCTTGGTTCTTATTTTTTCTCCATTCCCCTGCCCTTCCTTTGCCCCTGCATTCTTCCCTATTTACAAAGATTTTGCTTCCTTTTTTTTTTTTTTGCTTTTTTCATATTTTTTCTTTTTCCTTCTTACCCCCCCCCACTCTTTTAGACTTTCTCTTCCTATTATACAGTATCAATTATACATTTGGCAGGTGGGGTTCTGCATCCTCTTCGGGTAGAAAGGTGCTTCTTCTTGCAATAAGGCTCATCAGAAACACAGAAATTCATTCATGAACTGGGCTCCAGAAATAGCCCAGGGACATCCTGTATTACCAAAGATAAAGTGTAGATCACCATTACTAATAAACCAGACTTAGTTACTATTTTTCAGTATTGGATTACAAAAAAACTGATAAGTTCCCTAAGAAAATCTAAATTTTATGAGAAAAGTATTTTGAGGTAGTTCACCAATAGGATTTATTTATGCCTAAAACATTGGTTGCAAAATTACAGATACAAAATTCATAGTAAACATTTTCTCACCATCTGGGTTAGGTTCCTTAAAGTTGCCTTGCACCCTTCCCAGGTAACCTATCTTGTTTGTGGAGGCTGCTTTTGCTTTAAGGTTTAGGGAGATTTGTACAATCTATAAAGCATTTTAGGGATATGCTCTCTAGCTCACCTTATTCTGTGTGTGTGTGTGTGTGTGTGCGTGCGCACACGTGTGCGCGCGCATGGGGTACCGGGGATTGAACTCTGGCCCTTGTGCTTGCAAGGTAGGCAGAGGAACCACTGAGTCAAATACCCAGCCTTAGCTTACCTTACGCTAAATTCTAGAAGCAGGAGTAAACATAGAATGGTAAGACTGATGGAAAGTAAATTGAAAATATCTTCATGAAATGTATTGCATAAACCAAAGAGTTTCCCTGCTGAAGAATATGCGAGATTCCTAATAATGAAGACAGTCATGCCAACCAGCTCCATTCCACACACACTGAGGCCCTGACCTGCAGTTCCCTTCATTAAAGCTGAAACCAAATAATGTGCCCCTGTGCCATGTGTCCAGATGCTTTATGGTTAAATGCTAACTTCCTAGTTTCATTAAGAGGAGCTCTGTACCTAGGAGTAAGCCATCCTAAGACTCCTAAAATGTGCTTCAAATAAAAGCAACTTTGTCACCAACTCTTTTTTCTTTTTTGTCACCAACTCTTAATACATTCCAAGCCAGAGAGAAACATGAGGATCCTTGGTCCAAGTGAGAACAAAGGCCCATCTTTCCCACCCCAGGAAAGGAGCAGTGCACTTCTCTGACCTCCTGTGGGTCTGACTCATCTTTCTGGGATCTTGGTGGGTAACAGCAGGGTACCAGCAATGACACTGGCCTAGAAACTTGAGCTGCCCCTGAGAAAAGATCACAATGCCCTCTCTTCTTTGGGGCTCTTACTGAGAGAGATCAGGCATCCCTTAGCCCACTGCCATGAACCAGGGATCTTCAGTTCTTCCATTCATTCTGATCAGATCACTCCAAGTTTATTTATGCTTACACTCAAGCACTTGCCACTAAATTCAGATTACTGCACCTACAATGAAATTGCATGCCTAGCTCTTAGTTGAAAGCCTAAGGGATTTTATTAGTTTTCTAGGGATACCATAATTAAGTGCCGCAGACTGAACACTAAACAGAAATGTATAAGTCCACCATCAAGGTGTCAGCAGCTTTATTTTTTTTCTGAGGCTTCTCTCCTTGTCTCATAGAGGGCACTTTCTCACTGTGTGAGGCTGTGGGGCCTGCAGCACTGGTATCTCTTGTGTGTGTCCAAACTCTTTCTTTTTTCTTATTTTCTTTTTCTTTCTTTCTTTTTTTTTTTTTTTTTTTTTTTTTTTTTTTTTTTTTT
>NW_022900930.1:21060865-21089628 GCF_012274545.1 Fukomys damarensis
TTTTTTTCTTATTTTTTTTTTTTTTTTTTTTTTTTTTTTTTTTTTTTTTTTTTTTTTTTTTTTTTTGGTACTGGGAATCAAACTCAGGTCCTTGTGCTTGCCAGGTAGGTGGCAGAACCACTGAGCTAAATTCCTAGCCCTCAAACTCTTTTTCTCACAAGGACACATGCTAGATTGGATTAAGGCCCACCCTAATGACTTCATTTTAATCCCCCTTTTAAAAGCCTTATCTCTGAATGCAGTCATGTTCTGAACTACTGGAGGTCAGGGCTTCAATATATAAATTTTCAGAAGACACAATTTAGTCTTTAACAAGGCTGCAACTAATTAAGTGACAATCTAGTTAATGGAAGAAGAAAGTATTTTTACAACGTAGTGTTTTCTCAGAGGGCCTGAACTTCACGCTGGAATATTGCATTGGATGTTCCTAATCATACATCAATCCCAGGATGGGTGCCTTAGCTTGTCATAGCTTGTCCTAGCCTGTAACTATATACTCCACTCCCACCTAAGGGACTCTGATTAGATAAAGCCATAGAACTCTAGCACATTTCTGAAAAACTCTAAAATTCTGCCTCATAAGGAATTAGGCATGCTTTCAGATACACCTAAATGTCTTTGAATTGTGTCACTAGTAAATCATCTTTCTATAACTTTTTAAGCCACTGAATTATAGGGAAGACTTAAAATCTTCCTTCCTGTAAATCTTACCTAAAGGCAACTCTGAAGAAATGCTACTTGCTGTTCTTCCTGCACCTTTCTGTCATTCTTTCTATGATTTCTTCCTTTGTTTGCTTTTCCATAGTTCACAGTATAGAAAGACATAGCTATGGTTTTGCTGATATGTGGAAAAATCGAAAGTATAGCCAGGAAAACATTTTTGTGACAGTTGGATTGTCCACACTTTTCAAGAAGTCCAAAATAGTGGTAAGTTCATGACCAACAGACAGTAACTACTGAGACCAATAAAGCAAGCCTTTATCACACAGGTTTCAGTCAGCCCAAGTTATTTTTGGACTCAGGTTGATGGGGAGGGAAGAATAGATCCTAAAACAAAATATATCAACTAACAAAAAACAAAAAAGAGAAAGCTATTTACCTGTTGCTACTTTATTTTTATCTATGGCAAGACAATTATATTTAATTCATATTTTCTACAAACATTAAGCTAGATATTCTATAAAATATGGTTATTGAAATCTAAGCAAATGTAAAATGCATTACCATTAACAAATCAGGATGTCGCTCCTTGGAAACAAAGGTGTCATGAAAAGGGGTGATAGGAGCTGAAATGGAGCCTACCATGTTCCTGGTCTTCCTTGCTACTGAACATATGAACATAACTAATTAACTCCTCTGTGCAAATTAAACATATTTTTCAAGATATCTGTGTAAAAAATGTGAAAACTAAAAATTAGGGCAAGCTGTATTCCTTATCATTTCAGAGATATTTTTGGATGGTCTGAAATGTGTTCTTACTGGCCATGTTCAGGATGGTGTTGTTCCTACCACAGTGTCAATTGAGGTTAGAGATACTGCTTCTCTGGAACCCACTAACACCACCTACTTGGTCATCTTTGTAGCAGCTCCTTCCATGCCTGATTCTCGCTTTAACAGCTTCCCCAGCTGAACAGGAAAGGAGTCCATCTTTACTGTCTATTGACCTCAGAACAAGCCATCTGCACCCAAGAAAACTACCTAGTATTCTCTGACATGGACACAAGTGTTTTTTCCTTTCTTTAACATCTCCTTAGGATGGAACTTAGTTATTTCTCTCTAGAGCCCCTATTCCAAAAGAAGATTGACCATTTATGAGAATCCCTTCATCTAAATGTACTGACTGTTGTTAAGAGGGAAATTTGTTTTAGTTTTAGGGAATCTTTATGTTAGGAGCCAAATTTTAGCAGTCTGATCTTTAATGTATAATGGTCATTCCTCCCATTAGATTCTTTACTCATGATATAGTTTCATCTGAAACAGTCCCTGTTGTCAGTCTGCCAAACATTTTGAATTTCAGAAAAATCCTCATTATGGGGTTCTGCCAATTGGAAGATAAATTCGATGTGATGGGCTCAATAACACTCTCACTTGTTTGCATAACTTGCAAGATGCACTCACTTAATCGTTTTGTTGGAGCTAAAAAGATTTGAGGACTTTAATAATTTCTCCTTTCCATTCTTTAATCAAATCAAAACCATAAGTTTTCCTTAGTAATGTGGAGTCTAAAAGTGTCAATGGTTTACTCTTATCCTGATTGTACAGTATCGACTGGAGAAAAATGTCAATATAATAAAACAGAAAACTAGATTCAAAACCCACCAAATATGCTTGAGCATCCAAGGACCATCACATGGACCTACTTTGGGTTCCAAGTTCTGTATGAGTATAATAACGAACACAATAGAGTATATTGCTTTGAAACCACCATCCTCCATACTGTACAATTCTAGGACCCAAAAATTAGAGAGAAAGAGAAGGAATAAAAGAAAGAAATAACTATCACATTGTTTCTCTGGTGTAAGAAACTGAAAGTGTAAAAAAATGAATATATATAATAGACATTGTGAAATAATAGGAAGAAAATGTTTAAATGGAAAGGGGCACTAAAATGTGGGGAGGAAGTAAGGAAGGAGGGGAAAAAGAAGAAAATGAGAAAAGAAAAATAAAATGGAAACAAAACTTTCATAAATAAAGGAGGAAAGAAGGTTTGAAGGGAGGGGAGGGAAATGGGTAAAAAATAAGAATCAAGATATATCATCATGTACAGGTACAGATTCCCTGTGATGAATATTATTATGTAATCGAAATTGCATCAATAAACTTAAGAAAAAAGAAAGGGAAGGAAGGAAGGAAGGAAAAGGGGATGAGAAAGAGGGAGAGGAAAATTATTTTCATAAAGTTGGCCTTGTCCAACCATCATTTGCAACCTGGACTCACTCTGTGGGAATTGGGGTTGGGGGACGCAGAGGAGTCCAATAAATTATGCAAAAGTTCTAAACTACTGGGATAACATACCAAAGAGAGACAACGAATCCCCCTGTGTATCACAGATTTTAGTCTTTATTTTCATCAGTGAAGGACAATGTGGAGCAAACAATTCTAAGACTTGCCCTTTTTTAGATTGTCTGCCACTGAAGGATTATCTGTTTCCCTAGCGTTGAGGAGCAAGTTGGGAAATCTTTGCAAAGTCAACATGAACCCTAATTTGCTCCCAAATTGTGCTATGAGGATAAAGTAAGTATGCAAAAGAATTAGCTGAAAACATCCTAAGGCCAAATCACTTATCAGAAACAAATTTCCTTGAAGCAATGCTTTGTAAGACTTGCCTGCTCACTGGGGTGCTGTGACAGCCAATAAATGGAAATGATTGTAATGGGGAAAGAAAGTAACCTAAAAAGAACAGTGTGTCTAATGCTACAAACCTCAATCCTCCCCCTTCTCTAATCTTAAAATCTAAGATTCACATCGAAGTTGTTTTTATAAGTGGGTGAAAAGATGCCTCTGCAGGAAACTGGAGCTGGAACTCGCCACAATCAAAGGGCTGGGGCTACAGGGTATGCTCAGTGGAGTTCTTAACAGCTAAAAAGGTGCTGACCCAGGCTGTACAGGGTCGGATAGTGGAGCGCTAAGTGCAAACTTTATACATCCATGCTCCCAGGTGTGTAATGCCACATCATGTGACCCACATCGAGGCTTAGGGACATTCACAATCTACTTAGTGTCACAGTCATGAGTGATGTTTGGCAAATAACTCCTCTCCCATGTCTTCCCCATATTTTGTCTCTTTTTTACTATAGCAGGTATGTTTTTATTTACGATTTTTGTCTCATACAGTTAAAAACCTTTTCTAAGAGTTTATTTTATGGGTATAATAATGACCAATGACTCTAGAGCAGTTTCTATTTCTAAGGCACTATGAAATAGCATGCAGTTTAGGTGAATTGCCTTATTGGATCCCCACAGTAAATTGCTTGGTATGTAAATCCCCTGGCAGCATGGCCTAATATGGCGATAAAGAACAAATGAGTGAGCTAAATAGCATTCTACTAAAAAGGTACTGTTATTATTTCCACTTTGCTATGTGTGAAGCTAAGTGGCCAATTGACAGTAGGATCAAGATTCCAAGTCAGGCAGCCTAACCCCACGTCACGCTGCTGGTGTGTCTATACATTACCTTTACTTAATTTTTTTTCTTCACTGTGTTTTTGTTTTTGTTCTCTGTTTGCATTAGGAATGGAGTAGCTTTAAAGTACCAGATAACAGGCTTGAAAAATAAGGTCTTCAAAGATGTTCGAACTCCATAAACTCTTGGGTCTAGAACAGGTCCCAGAGAACTAGAGGTTATTGTTCTTACCAAAAATCCTCAGAGAAAACAAGCCCAGCGTGACAAGTTCAATTAGAAATAATAAAATGAAGCTGTGAACCCAGTTTCAGAGAATGGCAAATCTGGGAACCAGGAAGGGCTTCCAACCTTAGCGGGACTAGAGACTGTATCAGACACACATAGGTCTGAAATATAGACAATAAGAAAAAGCAAATACAGACCAAGATCAAGTGTAGGACAGGGTGAGGTAGGAGGTGATGGGTATCCTAATAATTACCTCGAAGGCCAAGCATCAGGTTTGTCCTTGTAAACAGGACAGTGTATGATTTGTGGCTGGGTTTGTCCAGAAAGAAAACAGGTAATGAAAACAAGACTGTATTTTCAGGCTGCTTTGTATGCTCTAGAGTGGGGTCTAAATGGCCACAGAGATGGCGCAGAATGAAAGGTGAGAAGGGAGCTGGGTTTCAGCCTCAGCATCTGCTTTAACGCGGTGATAGAGGTCAAGAAGCAAAACATATTTTCCAGTCGGATATTCCCAGGATTCTGTCTGCCTTTTTCCTTCTTGACACCCTTTACCTTTTCTTGTATAATGTTAAAAGTTTCAAATTACATTCTCCTTAATGACCTGTCATATTTTGCATACTTGTATTCATAGATATTGCTGTATTTACACAAGGCACAGGCCACAAGCCTTTGCAATTCTTAGACTTTCTTTGCATGTCTTTGGGCTCTGGGTCTATGCCAAAGGATTCATACTTGCAGTGAGCTAGTCCAAGCTGCTTATTTTGCTTTTTTCCTACCTCTGAATGTCACTCAAAGCTACACATAAACTGGGTGACCTTCAAGCCTTTATTTCTCTGACTTTCAAGTCTCTTTATGCCAAAACTACAGAACATTCTGGAAATTACCCTTTGCAAAAGCAGAGAGGAAAACCCAAGTACCACAGTGATATTCCATAAGCTCAAGTTTCTGTGCCAATTGAATTCTAGCAGCAGTGCATATGCTCAGCTCCCTGCCATTTATGTAAATTGAATCAGGCGTTGCCTTGAGCCCGCAGTAATGAACACCCTGACAGCTCCTGTGTGCTGTGGATGTGCTGCCGCTTGTCAGCCTAGGCAAAGCCCGAGTCTGGTATATGGACAAGACTGGCACCTCTTTCTGCTCCATCCCTGTGCAAGCCACAACAGCAGACTTGCATTTCTGTCCAGAGTTTCGGTTTTCCATCATCTATTTTTTATAGCATTGATACTAAACCAGTTGCAACAAATGAAGGGTGTTATTTCTGACTCGGGTGCATCTCGATGCTGATTTGCTGTTCCTAGGAAGCAAACTCACTGTGTGGGGTTCTATCATTTTACCATGGGAGACCCGGTTCAACGAAACGTAAGTGTTTTGAGATGCTTCATTTTCAAAACGTAAATACCTGATCCCCATGTACAAGGAGGAAAAGGTCATGAAACAGATAGGAGAAGGCTGGAAAGTATATCTGGCATGAGTTTTGGCAGGATGATAGTGGGTCCAGGACAAACAAATTAACCTGCTGCACCCTCTAGTTTCTTGGTATATCATTCATCTTTGAGAGAATTTGGGTTTACTTGAAGCTACTTTGTGGCATTTCAGGACCATACTGGCAAACACTCCAGAATGTTTGTATGTCCTCATCTTTATAGTCTCTCCAACTATAATATATTTGCATTTTTAGATTTTAAAAGGAGTAATAAAGATTTGCAAAGCAGGAAGTTTAGAGGGAACCATTTATGAAGAACCAGAAGCTCCCTCCCTCAGCTTTGAAATATGCACAAGTGCACACTCACACACACACACACACACACACACACCTTCCCCACTAATAAACACACAGAGACTAAAATTAATTAGCTAATTAGAAATAACTTGCCAATGTTATATACTTTTGCTCATAGTAGGTTTACTAATACTTACATATCATATACCAACTTGGAATAGATTTCTCTTACAGTAGGCTTACTTTAAGTTAAATATCAGGAAAAAATGGTCATATATTAATTTTAAATTGTCCAATGTTAAGCTTTAAATTCATAGTTTATTACACCAAGTCCTTAGCAGTTTTATAAGAACTAATGCTCTAGATTTATTACATTTTAGGTGTATAACTATTATTGTTTTTTCAAGAATGGTTTTGTTTTGCCTTATATTTCCAACTTGTAAGGTGATTTATTCAGATTTTGACTTTTTGAACGTAATTATGTTTAAGAAAATACCAAGTCAATTCATACAAATTGCAGTTTTTCAGTGTTCTGTACTTTACCTCTTGGAAAGATCAATATGATGGCTGCATCATTTGCTTTCTATTAAACTTGACAGCTAATTTGCAAGTTCACATTTTTTTAATGCTAGAGTTCTTGAAACCCTGACAGCTAAACCTATCAAACTCTAATGGTGCAAATGAAAGAAGAACCCAGAAAGTTCCCTTTCCAGAAAGTATCATTTCCGAGGTGTTATTTTGGTCAAAGGCAAAAATTAATTCTTATCTAATGCTTTCTCGTAAATAAGGATAGTTTGATGACAATAAGGAAAAAAGGAATTTAGAGAATTATAAAACAAGACTGAACTTCTTACTGAAAGCCGCAAAGATAACTCAACCTTACATTTCATCAAAATTAATTTCATAAAGTTATGTCAAGAAAGAATCTTTCCTTAGACCCCCTGGTGGAATGTTTCAAATGCTTTTTCTATATAAAGATATGTTTAATCTGATAGAGTATGTGGCATTTTTATAACCCAGAAAAATTATTTATTCTTAGGAAAAGAAGAAATCTTGGACATGTGGCCAGTTATGGGAAAAAAATATTTAGGGATTGACATTTTTTGGCACGAAATCGAAAGAAAATAGTTTTTTATGAAACACTTGGCAAAGCAGAAAGCTTAAAAATGTTTCTAAACTTGCCCAGTTGCAAAACTACACAGTACATTTTGCTTCTTCTGCTATAAAGAAAGAAAAACTTCCCTCAGCTGGGGCTGGCTTGCTATACCCCATCACTTAGCTTCTCTTGACAGGAATTAGTTAAATTAATTAAACTGCTGTTGGAATGCCTAGCCTGTCATCTGTTCTGCACAAAAACGAAACACGGTGCATTCTAAGAAAGAACGTAAAGGAGCCAATTTCTCAGAAAATATTTTAATAACCCCTTACGTTAACAGCACAATCGTTTACAGGAAAATTGCTTTTAATGTGGATAATGTGTTCTTCTAGGTTAATGAAGTATCTGTGTGTGCTAAAAGCTACACATAAACAGCCCTTCTTGACTAAATAACAAGCGTGGGCAGATGGTGGAGAAGAAGGTGACCTGAAAATCACCAAAATATATATTTTAGTGCTTCTTAATTCTGTAGATCCCTTCTCTCAATGTTTTCCATGTCTTGCTATGTTCTCTGTATTGAGGCAGTTTCACTGAACTTACTAAGCAGCTAGTAAACTTGCTCTTCTAAATTAGTTAACCATTGTGCTCTTTTGTTTTCTCCTATTTGGAGTCAACAAAATGTGTTTCTGCACACCGAAAGGACAGTGGAAAGACTTCTTTAGTGAAAGAAAATCTCACTGTACTGTTAAATTTTTTTCCCATCTTTACCTTAGTGCTCCGGATGGCATCTGAGTATTTAGATAATAGATAGAACATGATTTGGTGGAGATTTTACTTTATCAATGGGAAAGTCTTAATTCCTCACCTGCCCTTCCACATATATTAGATGTACATTCTTATAAAGGTGCCCCATTTCTCCAATGCTAAACTCCTCACTGTGCTTCAGATTCTGGGCCTCTACACTGCCAAGGCATCTTAAGGACCACTGAGATTTTGACAGGACAATGTTTTAAAGAATTTTTATGACACTTTGTAACAGAATTCGCCTCTGCTGCCCACATCCGAATTTATTTGGGGGGTGGAACCTGGGGCCTAGCACATGGTAGGCAAGTGCTCTACCACTGAGCTCCAGACCGAACAACTACAATTTTTTAAATTTAACCACTTTTTCCCCTATTTTTCCTGTATTAACGACACCGGTCTCCCTAAACCAGGGATGGTGAACCTTTCAGAACTTCCGATACTAACAAACACCCCGCTGTGGCAGGTGTGCCATACGGTCACCACCGCTGCCCTAAAGGACGTAGCCAATTGAAGGACAGTAAAGATTAAATTAAAGGAGCCAAGCAAACTGCGGACACAGACTGGGGAAAGAGGAGACCCCAGGCTTTTGATAGTGCCCCTTGGCCTTCTGCCTTCTTCTTCTCCTGGCCAGTCCTGGGCGGACATTCGCTGACAGGCAGTGGAAACCGCTGAGGCTCCTCCGTATCAAGCTTCTTTAAGTTCTGAGCCTGAAAATCTAAAAGGAGTGGAAATCCTAAATGCAATTGCCAAGCTTTAAAAAACAGTTACTGGAAAAATCAACCCGTCCTATCATAACTTATCTTGAGAAATACAGAACAAAACAGGGCTTTTAAAGCATGAGAATAAACATAGAAAGAGAGAAAGTGTGGGCAATTCTGTTGCTCAGTTGTTACGTTGGTCCCTATTTGAAGAGTAAAAAAGGTAAGAAGCTCAGATTAATAGAAAACAGCCCAGAACTCAGCCATTTTTTATTATGATTTCTTTGACACGTTAGAGTAAAAACAGTAGTGATGGAGCAAAGAGAGAAATTATATCAACAAGGGTGGAACTTTAAAGTAAAATGGATGAGACCTCTAGGTAGGAGAACATTTCAACTTGTACCAGCACGGACTATCACTGCCGAGAGTTAGATGTTGAGTGAATGACATCTCGTTACTCTGCAGGGAGTGCCTTTGGCATGCACGTGGAGCGTGCGAATGAGCACAGTCTTTGAGTGTCCTGGTGTCATCAGCAGGTGTGGTGGAGTGGCCCGAGGCTGAAGAGGACCTCAAGAACAAGGCTAAGAAACTGATGGAATCTAAGTGCAATTCGTGCTGGGGCAGAGTGCAATACAGCCATATGCCTATAGCTAACTAAGCAAGCGTTGCCTCCTTTAGAAAAGGAATTTCTAGCCAGGCGTGGTAGCACACTGCTATAATCCCAGCATTCGGGAGGCTGAGGCAGGAAGATCACTGTAAGTTCGAAACCAGCCTGGACTACATAATGAGTTCTAGTTCAGTCTCAACTACATAGTGAGACCCGGTCTCAAAAAACCAAAAAAAAAAAAAAATGGCATTTCTAGACTGTTACAGGCATAAAAATAGAATGAAATGACATTGCTTTCAACTTTTCCTTAAAATTGCCTTTTCTTCATGCCTTCCTAGGTCTTAGTTCCTTGGTCTCGGCTCAGTAACCTCTAGAATACCCAATTCTTTAATGATCAGACCTCTTCCATTATCTTAATTGTCTCAGGGACACGTAGATGAGGAAGGACATTCATATGAGAATATCAATTTACTTTTTGTTTTATCTATGATTGCTTTAGGTGCAAGGATGCTTTTCTTAAAAGTTTAGTATAAGCTCAGACTTGCACCACACTATCTTCATGAAAGCAAGTCATAACTGAGGATAACAAAACTATAAACTTTTTGAGACTGCTTCGTCACTGACCTGCTATGCAATCTCTCACGAAGCAGTGATGAGGTTACTTTTATGGCAGTGGTAGCAGTGTTTCTGAGCACTGATTTGGGAGCCAGGCTGCCTGTGTCAAGACTCACACCACCACTGAGACCTGGGTAACTTCGCATCTGACCATGGCTGTGTTTTCATCTGTTAAAGGGAAAAATAGAAAGCCCCACCTTGTCTATTATTGGAAGAATAACCTGATTTAATATAAGAGCATGGAAAAGAGCTTGCCACATAGTAATCACAGTAAGTGTTGGCTACAATGAATGCTATAATTGTGTTCCTAGGAACTCAGCAACACTCAGATTATAAAAGAATGTTAAACTCTACACTTTCTCCAAGGATATTTGTTAATTGCAACTGTTAAATGAGTTGAACTTTAAGGCACATGTGCAAAATTTTACCTACTATTGCTAAACCACTTCTTTTGACCTTTTATAGGCTAATTGGAAAAAATATCACAGAGAGAAAGAGAGAGGGAGGGAGGGAGAAACAGAGAGACAGACAGAGACAGAGACAGAGAGGGTCAACTGAATATCTCAGTAACACAGTCCAGAGACTATAATTTACCAAAAGTTTAACATAACAGGAGATGTATTATTGCTGAGGCTATGATTTGATATTATTTATAAGCAGGTAGTTTAAAAACTGGAAGGGATTGCAGAAGGGGAGTCTCACGTGCGTGTGTGTGTGTGTGTGTGTGTGTGTGTGTGTCTTACTTTCTTAATGCTGAGAACCAATACCCAACATACACAAATTAAATAAGGAAAGTTTTATTTTATCTCACAATTTGTAGAGGTTCCAAACCATATCTGGCAGCATGCCGAGGAGAAACAGGCCTCAGCATGGCAGGCAGGAAGTAGCGAGCCTCCCTTCTTTCCCTTTTTATTCCATCCAGGCTACGTCTACTGGTTGGTGCCACCCACACCCAAGGTGGGTCTTCCCTCTTCAGTGTGTCCATCGTCCACAGGGAGAACCATGCTAAACCAATTAGTGGACTAATTCAGTGTCAAACACTCATGATCCAGTCATTCCCAAAGCCCCCCCATGATCACATGAGGCTGGGGGGGCATCTATATCTAAGCCATAATGATGTGTATGCAGTTTCTCCTTTTGTCCTTGTCAGAATAGTTCCACTCAGAGAAAAAAAAACTTTCCTCCCAAATTTGCAGATATCTGCAAATAGTGTTTTGACGAAAAGGAATAAAATAGTTTGCTATGATTCACCTGGAGTACGTCTTCTAAAATGTCAAAATTGAGTATTTGTTGCTGTCGGGGGACTGACTTGTCTGCAGAAAGATGCACTGTTTTTTACCATAAAATCAGAGCCGTTTCTTGAAATTGGCTGATGAAGAGAGGCGGGGATCCCGACAAGTCCCTTCCAGCCCCCAAGCAGCTGCTCCACACCCCATAACTCTCATTTCCTACCTGGTCTCAAATTCCTGTCAGAGGGCTCAGTCCTAAATTTAGAAAATCCAAAGACTTGTTTAAATATCGCAAAGTCACCTGAGAGAGGAGGGTGTTCAACATCTGAGCATATTATACACCCCTTTGTGGTTCGCTAAAGTACTGCATCTCTACAAATTACTGAGGTCTGACCCTGAAAGATAAAAAAAACCTAGGCCAAGGAACTTTGAGCAGTTAAGAAGGATCTTCAAGACCTGGTGTAATGATCAAAGAAAGATTGTTTTTTGTTTTTTATATTTTTATGAGGGGAACAAACGTACAGAGGCCTCCAAGCACAATGACTTGACTTAGGTGGAGGAATGGCAGACTGGCCCCCATGGGTAAGGTTAAGAATACTTTAGGAAAGCAGACTTTATGATGCAAAAAGTGAATTGCCTCCCTCTTGCCTTTTGTCTCTCTCCTCTCCTATCTTAACTCTTATTTGGAAAGGGATGGAAAAGCAAAGAGGAGTTGAGAATGGCTATTGTCAAGTATATTAACATCATGGGCTTTGCTACATTGTGCGTTTCCCTTCTGCTACTATGGGGATCAGGGGTTACACATGCAGCTTTGTTGGAGGAATTTTGCACTAAATAAGGGTCAAGGAGAGAGCAAACAAGGAAATGAATCAGCAAAATATCTCCAAGGATGTCAAAGTGGCACTGTTTGCTTCATGTCTAGCTAATGTAACCCTGAGTATAACACCCCTAATGTAATCCATTTCCAGATAATTACTAAATGGTTATTAGTTGTAGCATGTAAGAAACTAAAAATAACAAGTATTTGAACCATTTCCTTCTTGTTTTGTTTTTGTTTTTTGAGAAGTAGGTGTGAGACTTTGTAAAGAAAAAATATATCACAATGAAATTATTGTTCTCAGTTTGATCTTACTGCTACGCCATTGATTTGGGGGATTATGAAGCAGATACCACCCACCTATTTTTTGTAACATTTCTTTTCTAGAGCCAAAATAGAAATACCGTTCTGATCTGGGTGCATTTCTTCAGAAGGTACACTGACAGCAAGGGGAATCACAACTGCCTGGGCTTTGGGCTGACAATCCAGGGAGAAATTTATCACATGCACTCCAAAAAAAAAGATCACTCAGTGAAGTTAAGAAAATATGACAGATGGTGGGCAACCAAAGAATGTGAATACACCATGGCTTCTCCTTGACATTCATTTTGCATAGTATTTCCAGTAATTTCTATCTTGAGGTTCTGCAAACATACCTTTGATTTAAGCTAATTGATTTAAAAGAAGCCAATGGGAACATCAGAGGCAGGAAGGCAAGGTAAAAATACAGCTATCAAGATAACTTGCTTTTTTATCAAAGAGTAATTGTTTTAAAATTCTTTTCTCTGCCTTATTTCACAATGATTTTTCTTTTCCTGTGCTGGGGATTTAACCTACAGTCCCGTGCAGGGATGGCAAACCTTTTAGAGACCGAGAGCTCAAACTACAGTCCAAAACTCAACTTATTTAAGCAAAATACCAACATTGCAATTAAACCTGAATACTGGGGTTTTAGTTTAGAAAAAACAACTCATATATGATCAATTTTGTCTTAAATTAAGAAAAATAAATTACACACATGCCATAGGTTGGCCACCACTGATCTCATGCGTGCCAGACAAGTGCTCTGAAACTAAGCTACTGCTCCAGTGTGCACAATGGAATATCTTGCATGGGTCTTAGAAACATTGTGAGGAAACAGTAACTGAACTCCACCCTTGTTCTAAAACTCTTTCCTTCTTGCTGCTTCTCAAGTACAGCCACTCCCACATAGTCTGTACTTGATAGAGAGGATGGCTTTTGCTCACTGGAATGCCACAGGGGACAAGGAATCCATGTGCTTCCGTTCAGCATTTTGAGGCTCCTCTACACCACCTCTATTGAGTTTTCCTGGCTCTACCCTGCTTAAGGACCCTTGACCTGGAAAGAACAGAGAGCCCTGCCACATCAGAATGTCTGTTCCAGGCCACGTGGATTGCCTTGGAATCCACTATGTGCTGCCTCCCAAACTCTTGGCTCTCTCTGCTCTGAAGTCACCCTGAGCACATAGTGTCTAGATTTAGCCTAACTGATTATGGAGGAATCTACCCAAATCTACCTTCTCCTTAAAAGCTAATTTAATTAGTACTCTTACCTCTTCAAGTCAAATTGGTCCAGTCTTTGGATTGCAAAAGAAGAGAAGCCTAGAGACTGTATTTTAGTCACTTTAATTTTCTAGTTCTGCTGTAATGAACAAACTGGTGATATAAAAGAAAAGAAACATATTGTATCACAATTTTGAAGTCTGGAAGTGCAAAATTAAGTTATTGGAAGAGCCAAGGTGCCCCTGAAGTCACTAGGGAAATATCATTGCCCTTTCCAAGCTTCTGGTGGTGCTCAGCCCTCCTAGGCCCTCTTTGGCTCATTACAGCACCACTCCAACCTTTTTTGTCACATATGCCTTCCTTCCTATGTATCTATATCCAAATCTCCCTATATAAGGATACTAGTCTCAGGATTTAGAGTCTACCCTACTCCATTGTAACTTCAATTAACTTGACTGAGTGTGCAAAGATCTTATTTCCAAGCATGGTCACTTTTGTAAGTACTAGGGATTAGGACTTCCGACACGTCATTGTAGTGGACACAACTCATGCCACAACAGCCACTATTAGACTTTGAGTCATTTCCAAATAGGAAGCAGTTCCAGAGTATCTAGAGCAAGCTCAAAGCGTATCCTTCACTTCCCAGATTCAACACAGCCTCTTCCACATCTGTGGAACTGACCCATTCTCCAGGGCCCCAGGAGAGGTGTGACCAAATGTCTCCTCAGACTGTCCCTACTGGACCTTGCCATTTCTGAGTCATGCCAGCACACAAAGAACTAACTACCTCTCATTCTCACCAGGAATTTTGGTCTCCCTAACAAAGTACAAGCCCCTAAAGGATATCTATATGAACATCTACCTAAGCAACTTACTTCTTCCTAAGTACTATGGATTTCTTGGCAATAGATCACTCTTTCTTTGACATTCTTTCTGTCACAGTTGGATGCCCTTCCTACACATATGCTATATTGAGGTTATCTTCCAAGGGGATGAGATTTTTCTGAAGCCTGAGGTGCACCTTGATTGTTGTGATTTTGGAGAGTTATAGACTTATTTACTTTCATCCGGCTTATTTACTTTCATCCAAACAATTTAGAAGATCACCAGGCTCCCCTGAACATTTCATTTTCTGCTGATATATTACTTTCAAAGGGAAAAGTCTGACTTCTTCCATTATAAGTCAAGTTTCATATGTTCATGATTTTCAAAAAAAGGTCCAATATCAAAGCACAGATAAACTGTGGAATTTATTACACATGATTAATAATAATAATAATAATATAAAATAATAAGTGGGATATTTAGTTCTCCATCTGCACACTGATTATATATAATACAATATGTGATGCTTATTATATAGAGAGAGAGTAAGAGACTACTTTCTAAAAGCTAGTCCTTAGTTATTGCAATAGACTTTGTTACTGAAAAAGTAAAATAAATTCCAAGAGGCTTAGTTAAATATAACACTGTAAGATATTTTATAAATATTTTGGTAAGTATATATAAGAGAAAGTGAGGTGACTCTTTTGCATTATGCTACATTCAAGCCCACTGAAATTTCTCATTTGCATTAGCCTTCTGAGCTGCTTTCCATTTGGAGAATATTCCATGCCAACTTCCAGCTTCTCCTATTTGAGGTGGACAGGATTAGAACCCCTGTTTTTCTTAGGATGAGACAGTACACTCAAGTGAGTTCTGTATATCATTAATGACAGGAAAGATTTAAATTAACCATTTAGACTTTTTAAAAAACCTTCTAAGCCACTAAAAGAGCATAGGTAGGACCATGAGAAAATCCTACAAAGTAGCGAGTGGCATGAGTCATTTGCTGCACAATAGAAGAAAATTATCCTATTTCATGGACTCCAGGAGAATGGCCAGTAAATACATACTGCCAATCTGTTTTAAAATTAGCATATTAATTTATCATTAATAATGGAATTTGGATAGAATACTGATCTGCAAATGGTCAGAAAAAAAGCCTCTTCCCAAATTCACTTTAGCTGATACCTGCTTACCTGGCAGCAGTAGGCCAGGAGCGCAGGTGCCAAGCTCCAAATACAAGGCTACATTTAAAGCCTGGATCTACATAACTCCGTGACCACTGGCGGAAGGGCCCTGAGTTGAGTTATTCTCATTTCTTCCTCTGAGATGATCCAGTACAAACCAAGTACTACAATCTCCTAAAGCCCAAAGCAGTTCATACAAGGACTCTGTGACGATCCACTCTTGAGGGCACTGGAAAGACACTTTCTGAAGGTCTTGGCAGTAACAGAAATTCTGAGTCATCAGCATATTATAACAACTCATTGAATGAATATGCTGCCTTTATTTTTATTTATTTTTTTTTATTGAGTTTATTGGTACATTTAGGGATACAGTACAGTTACATTCATTGTTGGGATCATGTACCTTTACATGGCAAGTCTTGATTCTCATTTTTTTCCCCTTACCTCTGCCCTCCCTTCACCCCCTCCTCCCCTCCCCATCTACAAACACTTTATTTTCAAGCGGCACAGTTTGTAATAGCTAAATCTTGGAAACAACCTATTTGCCCATCCGTTGGAAACTGGATAAAGAAGTTGTGGTTTTTCTATAAAATGGAATATTACTCAGCCATAAAGAGCGAGAGAATAGATTCATTCATAGGAAAATGGATACATATTGAAGATATACTCCTAAGTGAAATAAATAAGTCCCACATGTGTAAATACCAAATAGTTTCCCTGGTGTGAATATTCTGCAACAATGCATAAGATTCTAATAAGATTACTGACATTTAGAAATGGGAGGAAAGGAGCTAAAGGTGTAGGGAAGGTGTGATACGTAGGGGAAGAACAAAAAGGGAAAAGAAAAAAATGTGAGAGAATGCTGCCTTTATTTTTAAATTCATAAGTGATAAAATATATGACTTGATAAATTTTCTCCATTCTCCTCATAGTGCAGTTGTTAGTCAGCTTTCTGTCACTATGACAAAACACCTGAGAGAATAAACTTACAAGGAGAAAAGATTTATTGTGTCTCATGGTTTTAGAGGCTTCATTCTGTTGTTGCTTGGTCCTGTTGCCTTTGGACCCCTAATGGCAGTACCTGTGGTGGGGAGCACGTGGCAGAGGAGATCTGTTCACCTCATAGCTGTCAGAAAACAGAAAGAGGGAGAGGCTGGAGGTCCAGGGCACACACTAAATGCCCATCTTCCTTCCACTAGGCCCAACCTCCCAGTAGAACCACACGTTGGTAATTAGGCCTCCAACAAATGGCCTCTGTGCAACATTAACATCCAAACCATAACAGTGATTGGGAGAAGGTATGCGTCAAAAAGGAGAAAAAGAAGGTGACTGATCCCTAGAGATTGTTGGTGTCAGGGGTGGAGCCAGAGCCACAGTGTAAGAGCTCCAGTCTCTCAACCCAGGGTTCTACTCAATTAGTGACACTAGAGGAAAAAAAGCTTAATACAATAGAGACTGCAATAAGGAAAGTCATTTTTATGAGATTTCAAATCATCCTCCAAATGGGTATTCAGAGATACTTTTCTCCTTTTTTAAAAAAAATTTTATCTTTTTTTAAAAAATGGAATTACACTGTCTAGACTGGTTTGTATCTTAAAATTTGTGGCTCTGAGAATATTTTTCTATATCATTAAGGTATTGCTTGAAAACATAAATTCGCTAACTACATGAGGAATTAGTAAATAAGTAAGTTATAATACCCTCAGTATAAAATATTAAAAGTTCATCTCTTCTAATTCTAAAGGAGTCCAAAATTCTCCTAAATGTATATTACATTTTTCTTGGTTCCTTGGGTTATAAAATGTTACATAAATTATACTGTACATTAAATGTGGTATTTTTTCCTACAAAGTAGATCATAATTCTAAAATTGAGCAGAACCATCTGGAATGTGAATCATTAGATTAAATAAAAAGTAAATGAGAAAAAGTAATAAAGCACTCTTCCAGGATGCTGAAGCACTTCATTATTTCTTCTTTTTCACAGACTGGGAACTAGGGAATCTAAGCAAATGTCAGACTTGATTATTCTGGAAATAACTGACCCTGAGGACTTATGATTCAGAACTATGGTCATCAACTGACCAGATGGCTAGGGAATCTCTTCCCAAATCAATGTAACCTAAGGATGATGCAGGCAAAGAAAGCTTAAGGCATCTAGTTCTGTGCTTTACTTATTCAGAAACTGAAAATATGGAAGGCAAATTCAGACAAAAATCTTATCATAATCCCCAGAGGGGGAGTCCTTTGAATGACTGAGGGTTTACAGAGTGGCCCAGAAAAATATGGGTAAAAATCAGTGACAAGGCTACATTACCATTCCTTTTCAACACACAGATTTAAGCATCTTTAGTAAGAGTTTAATTTGTTTAATACTGGTACAATTTAAACTTTACCACATGAGAAGAAAAAGGAGAGTGGGTAATAAAGTTTCTTTGACAGAGATGTCAATGAGCAATGCCCATAATAGAATTTTGATCACGTGTCATTCTCTGTACTAAATACTTGACATTTGTGATTTAATCTTCTCACCAACTAGTCTTATATAAGTATCATTCTATTCTACAATGGAGGACGGAAAGATGGGAGGGCTGTTTCCATTCACCCATTGCTACTTCCCCAAAGCGTGTGCTTGGCTCCGGAGGAGAGGCTTGCCCGACTTCCATGCAGAACATGGCGTCTTCTCAGTCTCCTCACGGGACAGAAGGCACCTACCCACTGGGTTTTGTCCTAGCTTCTCTGTGTCCAGAGCCCCGAAATCCAACACAAAGTATGATTTAATGAGGTACTCGGTTAATTGTTGAAGAAGTGTGGAAGTTCTCACAGGAGACTGGCAAATGGCATTGCAGCTTAATTTATTTTCTTCCTGCTTTGAGAATCACCATGATTAACTTTCTTTTAGAATTAGTAATGCCATCTAATTAAAATAATTAGAGCTGCTGTGCATCATTTTGCAATGACTAGGTAAATACAGGAGGTATTTTGGTTAACTAAATTTAGAAATGTCTCTATGGTTTCACTGCTTCGCCAAAAATAATCTTACCAACCACTGTACTTCCACAATCTTATAATGACAGAAGTATTTATCAGTATTTATCTAGAGCACAACATCTATGGAGATTACCAGAGCTAGAAGGAATGGCAGAGGCAAGACCCTAGCAAAGTATTCTCCCATGGTTCCCGTGCTCAAATACAGTGGGCTTTTTTCTTTTGTCGGTTTTCAGTTTTTATTAGTACATGTTTGCGTTACATTCTGAATGCATTCGTTGTGGGGAGCTGGTCCGTGTATATAACAGATCTTAATTCTTTTTTCACCCACTTTCCCTTCCCACCAACTCTGCCCATCTCTTGTTCCATTTCCAGTTTGAAAAGTATCTCCACACTTTTTATTATCTAGATTTTATTTTGCTCTTTGTCCATATTTTGGGTTTCTCTTTGAAGAGAGACCATGTAGTGTTAAGCTTGTGTGTCTCATTTATTTCACTTAACATTATCATCTCAAGGAGCATCCATTTTCCTCCAAATGACTCTCAGGTTTACCCTTCATTATGTCAGAGTAGTACACCATTGTGTACAAATATCACATTTTCTTTATCCATTTATCTGTTGGTGGGCATATAGGTTTTTCTCAGTAGTCAATTACAAATTGTGCTGCTACAGACATGGGTATGCACACATCACCATTATATGACGTCTTTAAGTTTTTCGGGAAGATACCAAGAAGGGCAGTAGGTGAGTCAAATGGAATGTCTAGTTTTAGTTTTGTGAAGAATCCCCATACTAATTCCATAGCAGTTTTACTAGTTTACATTCCCACCAACAATGCAGAAATGTTCCTTTCTCCCATAGCCTTGTCAGAACCTGTTGTTATTTGATTTCTTGATTATAACCATTCTGTCTGGAGTGAGATGGAATCAGTTTGCATCTAATGGCCAGTAATGGTGAACATTTTTCCATGTATTTATTAGGCCTTTGTACTTCTTTGGAGAAGTGTCTATTCATTTCACTTGTCCATTTTTTCATTGAATCTTTTACTTAATGGGCTCTAATTTTTTTTGAGTTCTTTATATATTCCAGATGTTACTCCCATGGCCAAGGAATAGCTGCCATATTATTCTCGCATTCTGTAAGCTGTCTCTTGCATTGGTTGTTTCCTTCGCTGTGTGTAAGTTTATCATTTGATGTTATCCCATTTGTTGATTCTCAGTACAATTTCTTGGGCCATTGAAGTCTATCCAGAAAGTCCTTGCCTTTAGCTGTGTCTTTAAGAGTTTTATTTATGTTATCTTCCAGCAGATTGGGTGTTTCTATTTTAATATTCAGATCTTTGATCCATTTTTATTTTAGTTTAGTACACAGTAAGATATGTGGGTCTAGACTTGATCTTCTACATGTGGGTAGCTAATTTTCCCAGCACCATTTATAAAAATGTTATCTTTCTTCTATTGTATGTTTTTGGCCCCTTTGTCAAAGATCAAATAGCTGACTCTGTCTGGGGATGTTTCTGCTGCCTCTATGCAGTTCCACTGATCCACATGTCTGTTTTCGTGCCAGTACCATACTGCTTTTTGGCACTGTAGCTTTGTAATATAACTTTACTTCCAGGATTGTGATGCCTCTTGCTTTCCTCTTGTTACCCAGAATTGCTTTTGCTATTCTGGATCTAATCTGTTTCCCTATGAACTTTAGAATCATTTTTTCTAGTTCTGTGAGGAATGTTGTTGGTATCTTGATTTGGATTACATTAAATCTATATGTCAGTTTTGAAAGTATGACCATTTTGACTACAAAATCTTCTTATCCAAAAGCAAAGAATATCTTTCCATCTTCTGATGACTTCTTCCATCTCCTTTTTCAGAGTACTGCAATTTTTGTTGTAGAGGTCTTCCTTGGTTAAGTTTACCCCTAAATATTTAGCTTATATTGCTGTTACATTGAATGGTAATCTTTCTCAGTGAGTTCGTTATTGTTGTACAGGAACACTACTAATTTTTGTTTATTGGCTTTGTATTGTGCCACATTGCTGAATTTGGTTATTAATTCTAAGAGTCTTTTGATGGAATTTTTGGGTCTTCTACATAGAGGATCAGGTCATCTGCAAAAGATGATAATTTGATTCCTTCCTTTTCTATACTTGTCCTTTTGCTTCTTTCCTTTGCTATTTTTCTCTGGATAATGTTTGAGAATTATGTTAAACAGGAGTTGTAACTGTGGTCCTTGTCTCTTTATTTTAGAGGGAAAGCTCTTAGCTTTTCCCCATTTGATATTATGTTGACAGTAGCTTTGCAATAAATGGTTTTATCAGATTGAAAGTCCTTCTGTACCAATTTTCTTCATGGTTTTTATCATAAATGGATGATAGACTTTGCCAAAGATTTTTTCTGCATCTTTGGAGATTATCGTGTGGTTTTTGGTTTATTCTTTTGAAGAACCAGTTCTTTGATTTATTGATTCTATTATTTTTTGTCTCCATTTTATGGCTTTTTGCTCCAATTTTTATAATTTCATTTCCTATACTAGCTTTGGATTTAACTTGATCTTGTTTTCCTAGGACTTTTAAGTGCATCTTTAGGTTATTTATTTAGGGTCACTGTTTTTCTAATGTGGCCATTAATAGTTATAAACTTCCCTTTTAGGTCTGTTTCAGTGTGTCTCATAAATTCTGGTATGTTGTACTGGCATTATTGTTTAATTCTAGGGACTGCCTTATTACTTCGTGGATTTCTCCTGTGACCCATTGAATATTCAAGAGTATATTCATTTCATGAGTTTGTATAATTTCTGTGTTTTCTTCACATTGAGTTCTAGTTTCATTGCACTATGACCTAATAATATTTATAGTATAATTTCAGTTCTTTTGCATTGATGTAAGTGTGCTTTGTTGACTAGTATGTGATCTATTGTGGAGAATGTTCCATGTGCTGATGAGAAGAATGTGTATTCCATTGTTGCTGGGTGGAACACTCTGTAGATATCTATTAAGTCCATTTGTTTGAAGGTTTAGTTCAACTTTTATTTCTTTGTTGACTTTTTTTGTTCAGTTGATCTATTTGTGATACTGGAATATTAAATTTCCCCACTATAATTGTTTTGATGTTTATCTAGTCTTTTTATGTCCAGCAATGTTTGTTTTATGGAGTTGGTGCACTGTTGACCCATGAATATATGTTTATAATTGTTATCTCTTTCTATTGAATTATTCCCTTAACCAATTTATAGTGGTCTTTTTGCCTCTTCTGAACAGTATAAGCTTAAATTCCACTTTGTCTAAATGTAGGATAGCTACTCCTGCTTGTTCTGGGGTTCTCGTTGTTCAAAATATTGTTTTCCATCCTTTGATTTTTAGTTTATGAATTTCTTTTTGGATTACGTGTGTTTCTTATATCCAGCATACCACTGAATTTTGTTTTTGGATTGGAAAATTAAGACCCTTCACATGAGAGTTATTGTTGAAAGGTATTGACTATTCCTGTCATTGTATTATTTTCCTCTTACTGAGTCCCTTTCTTTCCTTTCTACATAATTTCTCACCTTACCTGTCATATTTGTTCTATTAGACATTTTGGCATTGTTAATTTTATTGTTTCTTTGGAGTGCACAGGCTTGGTGGTTATGAATTTCTTCAGGTGGTCTTTATGATGCAAATAACTTATTCCTCTATCAATTTTGAGAGGTAAATTTGCAATATGTATCAATCTGTGCTGGAAGTTGTTTTTTGTTTGTTTGTTTTTGTTTTCTTTAAGGTATTGAAACACTTACTCCAAGATCTCTAGGCCTTTGAAGTTTGTGTTGAGAGATCTGCTGTAATTCTAATGAGTTTTGCCTTATAAGTCATTTGTTGGTTTTCCTTATCAGCTTTTAGGGTTCTGTTCTTGTGTTAGAATTCTGGGATTTTAACTATGATATGTCATAGGTTCTTTACTCATCGTAGCTAAATGGTTCTATATGCCTTATGTATCTGTATTAAAAAAAATTTCCCCATATTTGGAAAGTTTTCTGGTATTATTTGTGTAAACACATTTTTATGCTATTCAAGCTGTCTTCTGATTTTTCACTAGTTAGATCTTAGTGTTTTCTTAATCTTAGTGTTGAGTCAACCAGCAGCTGTTGAATCAATTTTTCATGCTCTCTTGTTGTTTTTAAGGTATCTGTCATTAGCTGATCACCAATACCTGTCTTCTGATTCTGATGATCTGTCTTCACATATGTATTCCCACCCTTATTTTCAATAGAACTTGTAATAAATTAAATGCTTTTGGCAAGCCAAGAACCCTTGTTTACCCCACAAACAGAAGAAAACATTTGCCAAGGTGACACATTTAGAACCAGAGCTAGAAAGCATCAATTCCTGCCTAAATTATATCCAACATACCACAAACTGGGCTTCTCTAGGGAACACGGTCACCAGTATTATGTAAAACTTTTCGTCTGTATAACAGAAGACAGAACCTTAATCCTGTTGTAGTTTTGCCTGGACACTCCCTCAGAATGATAACATAAGCATATCATTTTCAGGAAAAAAAATATTTTTTTAACATTTTGATAATCTCCACTGAAGTTATTCTAATAGGTTTACTGGAAATCAAATTAAATATTAAGAATTGACCATGTATGCTGTGTGTATTTTTCAATTAGCTGACCCCTAGTCAAGATTACACCATGAGGACTGATTTATAATAGAAATTCAATCATTTTCCAATGAGTTAGTCTGCAAAGAAAGCATAAAACCTGCCTGGAACAGATACAGGAATAAACATTAATAAGAGTAATTCAAAAAACAGTGATTAGGGTAGGTTTTTCTGTGGTTTAATCATTTTTCATGAACGAGGTATTTAGCTCACTTTTTGTAAACATGTCTAGCAAACATGATTTTGTCAAAATAGAATAAACCTAATCATGGGACATTTTTGGAAATTTCATTTTATTGTGACATAATGGCTTAATAGCCTTGATAAATATGAATCATTTCCTAATGAAAATATTGATTTAAAAGAGCTTGTTGAAATGAAGTTAATATCTTCATAGTTTTATTTCTGTGATGTACACAGGATTTAATTAAAGCCTTATTTGGTAATCTGGCAGCAAAACTGTTAATTTTCCATTAATTTTAAGGTAATCAAAAGCATTGAAATAACCAAGTAAACTTTGTATGTTATAAATGCCATACAATACAGTATAGTAAAAATCCAATTGCTGAATTTATTAAAACCCTTCTAACATCTACATCTATGCGAGTGCTGTTAATTTAATGGTATGTCATTAACAAAGTTTGTTAACTCTGCATCTATTTGGTGAGCTGTCATCAGGACCACAGAAGCAAGAAGATCATGAAAGCACACTGTGGACATTAATCTTTCCACTTTTCAGAAATAATGATAATTTCTTTTTCTAAAGCTATTTAGACCACATTAGTGATGGCTGAAGTGCGCCACTTAGTAACCATGGAAACAATGCCAAGCAGTGCCAAGAGATGAATGTGTGTGTCTTCTTCCAGATGCTGCCTCTGTTGTAGAAGTCTCTGTCAGGTGCTCCAAATCTACAAGAAACACATTTATCATCTCAATAACCAAGCTCACTTAGTTTTGCTTTGCCTTCACACTTGTGCTGATTCTCTGTAACAGCCTCAAGTAAATATAAAACAGAGCAACCTAATACTTTACCACAGGACCCTATGTCCTTTCCAGAAATGAGTCTCATGTTTAAAGATGCATGTCCAAATGCACTAAAAGCAGGCCCTTCTCCCAGACACATTTCTCTTCTATTTCTGAAATCCCTGGTCTATCTCCAGGCTCTCATACTATATTTATGTCTTTCTATTTTTCCTGCATCTGTCTCCACAGTTTTCTAATATATTAGTACTTAAGTATTTATAAAACAAACAATATAAGAAAAGAGCAACACAAAGGTAGAAAAGCAATCTGTTCATTCAAGCTAAATTATACACACACACACACACACACACACACACACACACACACACACACACACACACACACACAGAGTTATGACTCCTTAAATGTGGTTTCCAAAACTATCATGTGTTCAACTTAAGTAGCACAGAGTTCATATTAAGTGAGCTTTGTGGATTAAATATCTTTGGGGTACAGGTCTTTCAAAAACTGGCCCATGAAAACTTTGTACATATTAAAATTTAAATTCAAATATAATATCATTGGTATATTCCTTTAAAATCCAGCAAATATTTATTGAAAGACTATTATGTACAAGGTATAATGAAGAACAAAACAGTAAATAAAACATGGTTCCCTTCCCAAAAGAAAACATAAACACAAATAACATAAAGACAAAAATAAATGATACAAACAAGGAACTGTGTTCCTTGAAATGAGACATTTATGAGGGGCTACTTTGAGAAGGACCCCTAATAATGTGCGTGATTCTAAGAGTAATGACAAGTAATTCAAATGGTAAAAACATCTCACTGTTGAAAAAATGACGTAAAATCCTACCTGTTTTACCTTACCAATTATATTGCTCCTTAAAGACAGGGGCCTGTCTAGGTGAACTTCACATCCCAAGGCCCAGAACTGTATCTGCTGCATGGCAGGCACCCAGTTAGGACATGCTGACTAATCTCAAATGAACGCTAAAATATAAATGTTTCTTAAAAAGAGGAAGCAAAAAGTCCACACACAAATAAAAGAATATGAGAAGGAAAATTGAACATAATTTGTTGAAAATTAAGGAAGGACCATATTGTATTCGGATTTGTTGGAAATTTATTAATAAATAATGTGAAGTCCCTGTACCTTTTCAAAATATTAACTTTACCATTGTAAATTGAACTTGAGAGAGAGACAGAGAGGGATTGAAATGGAGGCTGGGAGAAATTGAGGACAGGAAAACCAATTAAAATATTATTATGATCGTTTGTTTCATAGCATGAAATTTAAATAACAATAATGAGCTTGAAATTAATAGCAGCAGTGAGTACCATATGAATAATAGCAGAGCAATGATAAAGACAACAATAATAGTTAATATTTATAGTTAATGCCTATGCCCAAGCATAAAGTTAGAATTTTGGGTTTTTATTGTTGTTTTCCTTTTGTTACTCGGATTGAACTTGGGACCTTGAGCTTGTGAGGCATGCAGAAGCATGACTGAGCTAAATCCCTGGCCCATCAAGTTAGAATTTTGGTTAATTATGGATGCTGTATTAGATGATATGTATATTTGACCATCTGGCATAGAGTCATCTACAGTAGTGCTGGAAACCCACAGTTAAGAGCTTTGTCGAAGACGGCAACCCTGTTGAACACAAATGAGTGATTAGAGCTTTCAGCATCATTGGTAATAATTTCAAACTGCAATTTTGTGGGAAAATTCTTACCCTTTTGCAACTACTGGATTATAGAACGCTAGAAATGGTTTGTAATTGTTGACCCATAGAAGGCTGAAGTTCAATATAAAAATTAAGAGGCAAAATATTCAAAAACAAATCTGAGTCTTTTTACAGAACTAGTCAATGATGTATTTTACAGCAATTACTTAGAGAGTGCTCTTTGGTAAACTATTAACTGAAAACACAATCTTATTTATTATTGTTGTTATTATTTGAAGTTCTGGGGATTGAACCCAGAATACTAAGCAAGTGCTCTACTACTGAGCCACATCTCCAGCCCTTAATTCTTTTTTTTTTTTAATTTCCCTGAGCATGTTAAGATTTTCCAGTTGTTGAACTTGTTAAACAGTGAGACTCTCAAAATGAAAAATAAATAAACAGAAATCATGGTTAGGGAAACAAACATAAAAGAAGTAAATATTCTAGCATTGCTCAAGGAAAGTGTTTCTGAGAACACAGTAGAGTAATTAATTCACGGAGAGTGAAGCCTGAAGATAAGTAGAGCTTGAATAAATAAAAAGGTTAAACAAATTCTATATTCATATTTGGAGAAACAGATGAAAGTCAGTGGTGAATTTAAAGAAGAGCAGACAGGGTCGGGGATTTAGCTCAGTGGTTCCAGCACCTGCCATGCAAGCTCAAAGACCAGAGTTCGATCCCCGCTACCTAAAATAAAATAATAATAAGGAAGAGCAGACAGCCATGGGTGAATTGAGGGAAGTAGTGGCAGATGAGACTGGAAAACGACATATATTCAAACCATCATTCTGATCATGGTTGTTAGAAGTTGACGTCTCTGCAGTAGAGCACCCCCAGCAAGGAGGGACGTGACATAATTTGGCTAGGTTTTAGGAAGAACCCTCTCCTAACAGTATAAATGACAAGCGAGGCGATAAAATTAAGTTGGGTACAACTATTTACATTCTCGAGGACAAACTATCAATCTGATCATCGGTCTACTCACCAGAAATGTTTGAAGGTAAATTCTACAGATGTCACAGAATTCTAGGAAATAAGTAAAATACTAAAAATTAACTAGCTATGAAGACCATTAACTAGCTGTTTCTCCTTTTATCTTTTCTCACTCTCTTTACATGAAAAAATACAAAATATTCATTAAAAACATGCCAAAGTCGCCCCAAAACACCTTAAATTCTGAAGTTATGGTGTTTTCCCTCTAGGATACTTGTGCACCATCCCCCAAAAATCTAGCCAAAACCTGAAAGAAAAATAAAAGCTACATACCAGTACGAAACTCAAGATCTTTTCAATACTACTATTTCTGGTTTATGAATCCACTTGGAAGTTAAAGCAATGAAATACTGTTTATTTTACCTGCCAAACTCTTCCTGCTGTTCAATTGTAAGAAATTTGGCACTCGGAAATGTGAGATGTCTTGGAGTATCAGGTGCTAAGAAGTAGATACTGAAAAAATGAAAATTGTTACTTTTTAGGTACTTGTGTGTGGTATAGCAAAAAAAAAAAATTAAAGTTAGTAAAGTGATTAAAAATACATAGCTGCAATGCTGGAGTCTTTGGATTTATATGCTGTAGTTCCGCTTTCCTTATGACTTCATGACCCAGAACCTTGGCTTGAAACAAGGTCAAAGTTTTATTCTGTGCCCATGAACTCAACATTTTTTCCCTGAATCTACAGAGATAGGATAACTAGGAAAATACATACTTTGAAAAGAAGTATTGCAAAACCCTAACAGCTATATTTTCAGTGTGGATAAGATATTCTTTCTCAAGCTATCAAATACTGTGTTCATTGGCCATATAAGACATTGTTCAAAAGAAATGAGTAGAATAAGGCTAGACTACTGCTTGATGCTGATAAATGTTTCTCTTCTTGCTGGGTCTCTGAACGTGCTTCTACCGCAACATTGGCCTTTTCTCTTTTTTTAACATCGCTAAGGCCTCATTTATTTTCTCATAATCCTCATGGAAACAGATTGCTCTATTAACATATGTTGCTTGGGTTTCAGATGATTAAATTGACACTTATTATCCAAAAAACGTAAGACGATTTTCAAATATCTTAAGGAAGATAGAGCAAAGGGTCCTCACCTGTGTTTTCAGTCAAGTTGCCACTGCACTCCCAGCAGGAAGACATCTGTGTTATTTCAGGTGCTCTCCTCTACAACCAAAGTTTTACCCAACACACAATCTACCTTTAGTGGCTCCGGGGTTTGTTAATTTCTTAGATGTTTTCCTTCTTTACGCTATAATATAAATTCAGCTTTGAGCCACTTTAGTTATAAAATAAGATAAAATTATACTGACCTAAGGAAACTGGCTATTTTCCTAGACTCTTTAGGCATTTCAGGTAATATTAAAGGTAGCATTAAGAAAAGCTCATATGGTACTACGTAGTAGACTCTCCATATTAGCAATTTTATCTAATGCTCCAGCCATTAATCCGAGGCTCGAGGAGACACAGCTCTTAGGCTAAGATGTACTGCTGAAAGAGGAGACTCTTTATGATCTCTCCAAGCCCCATTTTTCACCAAGCATTCCCAAAGTTTTACCCCAGAAAAACTAGATTCATTCCAGATTATTTTTATCACCAGTCGAATGCCAGACACAGATTCATAATAAGTACCTTTCTGCAAAAAAAGTAGGAATACAAGTACTTCATGTTAAATTCCACTAGAAAGAATTGCAGAAAGTTTTACAAATGCCATTTTCTAATTAAATACCCAAATGAATTTAAAATAAACATAATTTTTCAAAGCTAATTAGGGTAGAAGAATGGTTCTGAGATCCAAAGAATTAAGAACTCTTTTAGTAGAGTTTCATAGACGCTTTTTGTACTTTTAAGCACAATTCAGAAGGTAATCCACACATCTCTGACAGTTTTTTTCAGATAAGTAGATAAAGCTTATGTATGCTCAGAGCTATTTCATTCTTTTTTCTTTCTTTTTTT